>NC_081425.1:78869506-79073322 GCF_949786415.1 Peromyscus eremicus
AGTTCTGGAGGGTTTTGTGGTGTGGTTTGGTGTGGTTTTAGACGGGCCTTATGTATCCCAGGCTGGCCTTGAATCCACCATGTACCTCAGGATATTTTTCAATCACCTGGTCCTCCTGCCTCCACCTCCAGGATTCAGAGATTACAGGCATGCATCCTCATACCCTGCTAATAGTACCTGTCTACATTGACTCTTTTGACTGTGTTAACACACATGGTGACTTTGTCCTTGTGACATTCACGAAGGCAGTGGTGCCTTAGTGTGAATGATGTCACAGGCAACAACTATGGCAATCATCACTGCCCTCTCCACCACCACACACCGGGGAGGGGGCAGACAATTCCGGAGAACAGCCTTCCTCAATGCAACAGTGAAAATGAAGTCTTTTTTTGTTGTTGTTGTTGTTGTTGTTTTTGAGACAGGGTTTCTCTGTGTAGCTTTGCGCCTTTCCTGGAACTCGCTTTGTAGACCAGGCTGGCCTCGAACTCACAGAGATCTGCCTGCCTCTGCCTCCTGTGTGCTGGGACTAAAGGTGTGCGCCACCACCACCTGGCTGAAAATGAAGTCTTATCCAATTTCAGGCCCGGGGTACACTTCTTAATGTTCTATGAGACATACATACAAAGCATGCTAAATGCAAACGACAAACATTGGCTTGCTCGAGGAAAAGCAAGGTGGCGCACACCTTTAATCCCAGCACTCGGGAGGCAGAGCCAGGTGGATCTCTGTGAGTTCAAGGCCAGCCTGGTCTACAGAGCGAGATCCAGGACAGGCACCAAAACTACACAGAGAAACCCTGTCTCGAAAACAAACAAAAAAGTGAATGTGTGAGGCCCAATTGTGGTGGCATATGCCTGTGGTGGCCCAGCACTCAGAAGGCAGAGACAGAGGGACTACTGTGAATTTGAGGACAGCTTGGTCTACATAGTTATCCAGGCCACTTAAGCCTACCTATCTGGAAATAAAAAAAAGTAAACCAAGGCAGTCTGTCATTTCAAAGAAATTGTGATGCGTGTGTTGTCGGAGATAAAAATGCAAGCTTTCGCCGGGCTGTGGTGGCGCACGCCTTTAATCCCAGCACTCGGGAGGCAGAGGCAGGCAGATCTCTGTGAGTTCGAGGCCAGCCTGGGCTACCAAGTGAGTTCCAGGAAAGGTGCAAAGCTACACAGAGAAACCCTGTCTAGAAAAACCAAAAAAAAAAAAAAAAAAAAAAAAATGCAAGCTTTCAGGCAGGAGTCAGAATTCTAAATCTCTGTCTGTACCACGATGCTGAGTTTCCTAATTCCTCAAGAGTCTCCCATTCGGATGGGTGTTGTGGGGCAGGCATGGTGTTGCCTACCTCTAATTCCAGCACATGGGAGGCAGAGGCAGAAGGGTTACTGCGAGTTCAAGGCCAGCCTGGGCTACATAGTGAGCTAGCTCCAGGTCAGCCAAACTATATAGTGACCCTTTCTCCATAACCAACCAAACAGGCCAATAAAAAAGAGCAATAAAAAAAGGTGGGGCTGGTGAGGTGAGCAAACTTGGATCAGTGATGTACAGTGGAAGGCAGGGCACTTGAAAGGCTCACGGACTTCGGTGAACCACAATTTTCAAATGCCAAGTATAAGAACTGTGACCGGTAGAACTACAGAATCGTGACAAAGGAGCCATTCAAAGTGCAAGGCTCCCGGTGGGTTTGTTTTTGTTTCTAAGACAAGGTTTCATGGGCCCCAGACTGGTCTTGAACTCCCTACATAGCTGAGAATGGCCTTGAACTTTTTTTTTTTTTTTTTTTTTTTTTTTTTTTCTCGAGACAGAGCTTCTCTGTGTAGTTTTGGTGCCTGTCCTGGATCTCGCTCTGTAGACCAGGCTGGCCTCAAACTCACAAAGGTCTGCCTGGCTGAGTGTTGGAACTAAAGGTGTGGGCCACCGCCCGGCTGGCCTTGAACTTCTAATCCTCCTGCTTCTTCTGCCTTCAGTGCTGGGATTTACAAGTATGAGAATGCTCAATTTACAGGACGCCAGAGATCCCCAATCCATACTTTTTTTTTTCTCGAGACAGGGTTTCTCTGTGTAGCTTTGCGCCTTTCCTGGAACTCACTTGGTAGCCCAGGCTGGCCTCGAACTCACAGAGATCCACCTGGCTCTGCCTCCCGAGTGCTGGGATTAAAGGCGTGCGCCACCACCGCCCGGCCCATACTTTTTTTATTGAATATTTGAAATTTCTCAATTCTTATTTTCAACGGAGTGAGCTTTGATAGATATTACCTATAAACAGAAAGTGAACTCTCCACTGATTTTTATGAGTATGAAATGTTCTGAAACGTATGCTGTTCAGGGGAGTATCACCCATATCCACAGCCACGATGCACAAGCGGCCCGGTCCCGCCGGTCTCCACTTGGCGGCGCTCTAGAGCCCACCCGGGACACCCACTGGCCCGGTCTCATTTCAGCTTTGATTTAAACCTCCTAGGATATCATTGTCCCTGCTTCACAGCTGGAGAACACGTTCAGGAAGTGAAATGCCTCTCCAGAGGTCACCCACAAGGCTGACGCCACAAGAAGCTGCTTAATGCAAAACGTGTTCGAGGCCCTCAGTGTGTGCCACTGTGCTCTGAGGTTTGGCCCTTTGGTCTCCCTCAGTGGTGGCTGTCTCCTGGGGCCCATAGGATACTCTGCTGAGGTTCAACTGGTTGGGGTGTCTGGAGCTGCGTGACCGCAGTACTGTGCTGTGTGTCTTCCTGCCTCTCCGCCTGATGCCTGGAGAGATGAAACAGGAAGCTACCTGTGGACAGCTTCTGCGTGGACGTGGCTCTCTGTCCTTTTAAGCCCTCCCTTCCTCATGGGACAACGACAAAGTCCAGAAGCCAGGACAACGTAAGAAACACAAGAACCTCTGCACAGTAGGCACCCCAGTTTTCCTGTTTCGCTCCACCTGGGATAGGAAGACCTGCGCGCCCCGTGACCAGTTTCAAGGACCACAGGGGGGCCTGGCACAGAAGTGTCCTCCAATTCATCACAACTAGTGCCTCTCTCTGTCTACCCCAGCCAGCGAGGAGGGCGGGAAGCTGCCCGCTTTGCGGCTCTGCCGTGTAGAGGGCACTGGTCCACACTCTCATCCAGCATGAACATCCAAGCGGATGAACATCTACCTCTGCTAGATGGAACACTCCTGGCTGCCTGGCTCCCGGCCAGCTCTGCTGATAGCTAATGTGTTTCTTCCTCTCCTGTCATAACTAAACATGTGCAGCAGATGAAAGCTTTTGGAGGAGTCTGAAGTCTGTAGAGGGAAGACAGAGAGGAAACAGGGAAGGAAGGTGAAGAGGTGGAGTGGGGAAAAAAATTAGGGGGGGTGGTGCGGTTGGGAAGGAATGAAGGGGTGCTCAGCTCTGGCTGGAGCTCTTGGAACCAAATGTGGTTCTCATTAGTGCCGTCAGCCCGGAAAGGGAGGCCAACTTCCCCAGGGTAAGACCAGGTTGTTCTCTGGAGGTCTCAGGTGCCCCTGGGCCCCACCACTTTCCTGTCCCCAGCCCCTCAGGGTTCTGTACCCTCTTGGCTCTGGGGCTCTGCCAAGTACCACCGTTGAGGCCCCAGTTTGGTGGAGGAAAACTGGGGCAGTGAGGGAAGCCTGTTCCCAGTCCTTGCCTGAACTTCAAGAAACCAGGAGGCTCTATGACTGTGACACCGGCCCTAGCAGGGTCCCGAGGCAGGGAGTGCTATTGGTACCAATGTTTTCTAGTTCAATTCAGAGCTGACTCCTAGGTGACCTCGCTCGCCCTGGGTATTCTGGGTACTTGATGGGTTGTTCGTTTTGTTTATGTGCTTTTGAGATGGGGTCCTGCTACATCACTGACGCCTGGCCTTGGACTCTCAATCTTCCCACCTCAGCTCCCTCGGAGTGCTAGGGTCACAAGTGTGCACAAATATGCCTAGTGGCCCTGCACTTCACGTATTTCCTTACGGTCAATTCTCACAACTGCCCAGTGGCTTCCATCAAATTATCATTGCCGTTCTACACATGAGGTCACTGAAGGGTGTGCAGAGAAGTGGCTTGTCCCAGTCACAGCCAGTGAATGGCAGGCCACGCTCCAAGCCCAGGCAGTAGGGACACCAGAGCTGCTGCCGGTGTGTACGCACCGGATAAAAGTTTTGCCAATAATATGTACCGCAGCTACATGCAACGTGTGCTGTTATCCTCTACTCTTTCTCATCTATCCAATTTAAAAGAAAAGAAACAAGGGCACATCCATGATGTTGATTTTATGACCCACCGATAGGTCGCAGTCTATGTCTGAAAAGTGCTGGCTTCGACCAAATGTTTGCCAGAAGAGGAAATGCTGTCATTTTGAGGAGAAACTCTAAATTCGGAATTTCTAATGTATCTCGCTCATACCTATAAGGCTGGGGCGTCAAGATTCTCATGAATCCAAGATCTGAGGCCAGCTTGGTTTACAGAGTAAAACCTTATCTCAAGAAAAAAAAAAAAATCCCTGCCACATCCAATTGCTTGTTTTCAGTGGTGACCAAGAGGTGAGCTTCTGTCACTGAAATGAGGTGTGTCAGGAGCCAGTGCAGTGACATGGTTCCCTGGGTAAACTGCTGAGTGCTGTCCCCAGAACCCACTGGGTAGAAGGAGAGAACCATCTCCTGCAAGCTGTCCTCTGACCTCTACAGATGTGCACCCCTGTGCACACATCACCGACACACAATGATGATTGACGGTGATGATGATGATGATGATGATGACGATGATGATGATAAAATGTTTAGGAACACATAACTGCCAAGCCTGTGACCCACAAACCCTACCTGCTGCCCAGGCCTAATGTGTACCCTCATCAGCACCCCCTTCCTTGTTTTTTAGGGACTGCCCTTGCCTGCTCCCCACTCACTGCCTTGGAAGCTGCCATCCTCAGAGACCTGTACAGGGAGAAAGACTTCCTGCTCCATCCAAGACTGATGTGGGGATATAGCGAGCCTCAGAGAATGAGGACAAGGTGTGAGTCCAGCAGAAAGGAAGGGGACCGTATAACACTTGAGGACAATCTGGACATCGCCTGCTAGAAAGATGATTTCAACTCTGTAATCATACCCACTTGGTCTGTAGCATGCGCACGTGCATGAGTGCGAATGGAGACCAAAGGTTTGCCTCAGATGTTGTTCCTCAGGCCCTGCCCACCTTACTTTTTGTGACAAGGTCTCTCACTGGCTTGGACCTTGCCCCATAGGCTAGGCTGGCTACAGACCCCAGGGATGAGCCTGTCTCCGTGTCCCCAGCCCTGATACTGCAAGGGCACATCAGCACATCTGGTTTTTTGCTTGTTTGCTTATTTGTCTTTTCACATGGGGTCTCACATGAACCGAGAGCCTCGTGCTTTTCTTGACACACACTATACCAGCTGAGCTGTCTTCCCAGCCTGGGTTTTATTTTTCAACTGTTTATCACAGGGTCTCGCAATGTAGCTCTGGCTGGCCTGGAGCTTGCTGTGTAGACCAGGCTGACCGCAAACTCACATAGCTCCGTCTGCCTGTGCCTCTTGAGTGCTGGGATTTCAGGGATACTTTTTCCCCGCCGAGAAATGCTGGAGATCCACCCCAAGTCTAAGTAAATGGTGTCCTACCCAGCAACATCTGCAGTCCCTGTCATAGAACCTGTGATGGCTTCAGATGTAGGCTGTGGCCTGTTTAAGACTGAGAGTGAGTGATGGGCCAGCCAGCTGTGATGCTGAAACCCGATCTTCGGAGCAGGTGACATCTGGCCTTTCTTAGGAGATTTCATCAAACTAGATGCTTCCGAGTGCCCCATGAGCATCCACACCAGGCTCCGTGGCAATGTCTTGTCAGTTTTTTTCCCCCAGGGAAGCAGGATGAGTTCATGTGTGTCAAATCCTATAGCCAGCTGGCTTACCTCCACGTCTGTGACATCTCTTAAATAACACAGTCACCAAAGAGATACTCACATTAAGGACAAGAGTCTTCTGTGGGGCTGGGTTGAGGGAAGGGCTCCTTCCTGCTAACTGGGTGCTGCCTCTGATGAGTTCTGTGACCCTGGGCACAGCACCTGGTTTCTCAGGGTTTGTTTTCTCAGCTACCAGGCAGGACAGTGGACTGAGTTACCACTCCCATCTATCCACCATGATGCAGGTTTCCTAGTTTGTTTGTTTGTTTTTTTGTTTGTGTGTTTGTTTGTTTCAAATTTATTTTATGTGCATTGGTGTGAAGGTGTCAGATCCCCGGGGACTAAAGTTACAGACAGTTGTGAGCTGCCATGAGGGTGCTGGAATTAAACCTGGGTCCTCTGGGAGAGCAGCCAGTGCTCTTAACTGCTGAGCCATCTCTCCAGCCCGTTTCCTAGTTCTTTTGGAAGGTCAAATTGGTATAGAATGGGGGGAAGAGTGGACCCCAGAGGCTGGTGACAGGCTGTGGGTATAGCTCCACACCACTTCAAAAGATAATATTAAAAAAGAAACCAGGTACAGCTGGTTGTGGTGGCTCATGCCAGAAGGATTTGCTGAAGGAGGTGGAGGTGGGAGGATCACAAGTACGAATCCAGCTTGGTCTACACATGTTTGTCGGGTAGTGGCGCATGCCTTTAATCCCAGAATTCGGGAGGCAGAGCCAGGTAGATCTCTGTGAGTTCGAGGCCCGCCTGGTCTACAGAGCGAGATCCAAGACAGGTGCCAAAACTACATGAAGAAACTCTGTCTTGAAAAACCAAAAAAAAAAAAAAGAAAAGAAAAGAAAAAGAAAGAAATCAGGAAACCAGGTACAGTGGTATAAGCCTGTAATCCCAAACTGAGGCAGGAGGATCCTAAATTCCAGGATAGCCTGGGCTATGTAACAAGACTCTGTGTCCAACAAACAAAATGACACATGAAAAAGCAAAAGGAAAACCACACAGCAGATGCAGGGCCCTGGGTTCAATCCCCAGCATCACGAAAAATAGGATCAAATTAACAAAATAACAGAAGTGTGAACATAATTGGCAGTGAGGGGTAGGGCACAGCTGATGTGTTTGGGGCTGAGACTTGCCAACAGAGGGCAAGAAAGGCAAGAGGGAGAAAAAGAAAGGACTGTCCATCAACACCTCTTACATCAGGAGCATAATAGGGAACATGCGACCACGTCTGGCTGGGAAATGCCACCACTGTGTCCCTTGGCTTTCCAGTGCATGACTGGACACTGTTAGGCCACCCCCTGCATGTGGCAGGCAGGCCAGATACCTGTCATCCACTTCTTCTACAGTCTGTGGTAATGCTGGAGCTGAGCTAATTAGCATTCTCTTTTGTTACTTGGACCACTCGGGACACAGACGACAAGCGGATGATCAAGACACTTTTGTTCACCTTCTGCCAGCACTTAAAATGTGAGCGGCGCGAAGTAAAATCCAGATCGGAGGTTTTCCCTGAAAAAGTCAGAAGTTCTGCCACACTGGTGTCGAGTCTCACAAGAAACACAGGTGGGGGCTGAAGAGCAGCTGCCTCCTTCTAAGGAGACACCCCATACCTCCATCCCACTGCCCAAGACATCCAGCGCCATTCATTCATAGGACGCTTGGTTCTGAAGGGGCTGGCATTTCAGGCCCTGGCTTGGGAAAGTCTTTAGACGTGCAAAATTCAAAGGTCATTAAGAATGGAGCCCAATCTCCCATCCCCAGAGGGGTTATCTGCCCTCTAACTCCAGGCAGCTTGTTTATGACCACACTTCACCCATCCGTCTCCTGTGCACGCTCTGACGTCTGTATATACTCTTTCCTCTTGACCCGCCCTTTACTGGGTGCACCCGGTCTAACACCAGGGTGATGCTTTCCGGCTGATGTTGTGATCCGCCCATCAGCCCTTGAAACATCTCACTCCGGAGCCCAAATCTTTTCCCAATTTGGCAGTGAGGGCAGCTTCTCAAACCGTGTGCTGGGATCCTAAAACAAGCTTTCATGTGAGTGCATCATACAAGTTCAAAGTCGGAATGTCTTTTTTTTTTTTTTTCTCTCTCTCTCTCTCTTTCTCTTTTCTTTTTAGGATCGGAAACTTTACGATGATGAGGCGCACATGCTGGCGTGGTTACATGCTTCGCCGTGCACAGCCTCTCTCTATCAAGTGCGTCCGTGGGCCTCCTGCGCTCCAGGTTCTATGCCAAGAGCTTTATGGATTCCGCCGCCGCTGCTCCTCATTATAGCTGCTCAAGGTAAATGTTTTCATCACTGGAGGAATCACATCATTACTGAGTTTTGTGATGAGAAGCTGAATCTGGCCTTGTCTTCTCCCAGGCCTGCCAGGCTCCTTCCATTAAGGAGGGAGTTCTAAGACATAAAAATGGCAGCCGAGCACATGGAACAGATACTGAAGGACTGGATTGCTGTACAACGTCACCCGCCCCCCCACAGCACACCACCACCAATATGTTTTCAGTTAACTTCAAATACCACGAGGTGAATTTTACCTCGTGGTGATGAATTAGAGTCCAGTTGCTTTTGTGATCCTGTGTGGAAACTCAGAATGTACCAAATACAAAAGACATCCGTAAATAGAATCATAAAAGGACAGGTCAGAAATGATACATCCCTCTAATTTAAGCACTTTGACCCCGTGGGTGTTTTTCAATGCATAGCGTCTTCTGATCCAAAATGATGACAAATTCTGTGGCTGGCCCTGGAGCCAATGGTGCCATCAAGGTCCACTGTCTGGCAGACTCGGCCTAGGCCTAGACCCAGGTTGCAAGTTCCTGAAGGAGGTCAGTCGGTCAGTGAGCCTTGTAATCCCAACCTCTTCTGGCAAGAAAGGCTTCTTTTCAGTAACTGGATACCCTGAGTTATGTGATGACTCCCTTAGGAGTGTGACACATGAGGCTGAAGTCAGAGCGCCCACTAGGAAGGTGATGTCCCTTTGGCCTCTGCGGAATGTGCTGAAGGGCATCCGGGGCGGCAGTAACTGCGTACTGTCTTACCCATGGTGCAAGCCCAGACTGCGCCCTGCTCTCCAAAATAGACCTGTAGCTTTGCTGCGTTCGAGCAGCCAAAACTGCATTTAAAGGGCAAGGACTAGTCCTTTGACTTTAGAAGATGGGTAAGTGACATTGGGAAATTGGGACACTGTGGGTGCAACACCCAGATCCTCTACTATAGTTTATACAGGGCCCTCAGCTTTCAAAAGGGGTGTGCCTTAGGGGGCAGTCTGTGGGTTTGCGTAGTTAGCAGAAGTATTTCAAGTCTGTTCATGGGTGCTCAAGCAAGCCAGCTCCTTAGAAGTTTTCCGGCATTGAAGCCTTTGGCTCTAGTCAAGTTTGGGCCCAAGCGTGATTAGCTTTCTGGCTGCAGTTCTCAGCGTCGAGGACTCCTAGACCACCTAGGCCTTTTCAAGGATGGCCGTTCCCTCGGTGACCAAGACTCTGACCAGAAGCCCTGCCTTGTCAACCTCCCCCTTTCCTTTCCCGACAGTGGCTATCAAGCCCAGAACCCCACAAGCAACAGAAGTAGTGGCGGCGGTTAGCTCAGCCAATCCCCGGCGACAATGCCCTGCACCCCAGGTTTGAGAAACGCTTCCCGGCTTGTAGATCCTGCTTGCCACCCTGGGGGCAGGACCGGGCTGGCTGGAGGGAGGCTTCTTCCTGGGGCGAGGCCTACAGTAGAGGGGCAGGGCCTTTCCCGGGAGTTGGGGGTGCGGGGTGCGAGTGGACCTTGGCCGGGCGGGGGCGGGGTCTCGCCCTGGGGGCGTGCTCTATGCCTGGGGGCGGGGCCTCGGCGGGGGGAGGGGCTTGTCAGGTCAGGGAGGAGAGTGTCTCTTACTGTGGTCGTCTCGGAGAGCGGAGTCGATGAAGGCGGCAGCCGAGTGGAAGAAGACGCTGAGGTCGAAGGTGGGCACGTCGTCGGCCTCGACGCCGTGGTACTCGATGGCCATGTCGCGGTAGTAGTCTGGCCCGGTGTCCACGTTCCAGCGGCCGTGCGCGGCGTTCAGCACGTGCGTGAAGCCCGCCTTCTGCAGCCCGTAGCGGTCCAGCGCTGTGGCCCTGGGGCAGGGAGAAGGGGCAGTCGGTGGACGCCGTGTGCTTCGGGGGGTGCACGGCTTTCTTCGCAGGACCCTGGGCCTTCCCAGTGCAAGGCGATTACAAGCAAAGACCCAAAGCGCCTCTCTTCCTGAGCCCCAGGCCGCTGGGCATAGTTTGGTTTTTTCCAAGGATGAGAAAGCAATCCCCAGGAGTAGGCGCGGGCTGGGCATTTGCCCTTTCTTTCACTTTGGATCATTCACCTGATCCTGCAGGTCCTGGGGCTGAACCTGCCAGATCTCCCCAGAGGCAACTGAAATAACCTCTTCGTCTGGGTCTGCTTCACAGAGCCCCAGGAGACCCTTTAAAAGAGGCCTCTACTCTGAAGCCTCCAAACATTTATGGGTTTGGGGGTCATAGCTGGGGAAAACGGCTTCAAGCCGGTGATTCTGTGGGAGGATTTCGTTAGGGTTGGATAAAATTCTTGAATGGATGCTGGCAGGGTTGGAGGACGCTATGGATAGGGACTTAACGCTTTGTTGAACCCTTTGCCTAGCTGGGCTTGCCCTGTTTCAAGGACCTACTTTTCTCCAGGTCCGAGTCTTGATTTTCAGCAGAAGAATTTCTAGGAACAAAAATAAGGTTGCTTTGAGGTAGTTAGACAGAGCTAGACAAAAAGGCCATTGGCTAGAGTATCAGAGCAAGCAATTATTCCTAGAGGGAGTGTTTGGGGGGCGGGGCGGGGGGACCTACTACAAGGGTGGGCATTTATTTACTACAAGGGTCAACAATTAATGTGGAGAGGAAGAGGGAGTCGAGGCAGGCCACGTCAAGGAAATAACCACAACCTAAGGTGTGGAGGCTGAGGGTGATGAAGGAAACCTTCGTGACTTCTGTACTCTCGTTCATTTATCCCCAAGTAATGATGGAGATTCTTCGGTGTGCCGATAACAAATGAACAACAGGAGCTGTAGAGACACTAAGGCCACATGACACGATACAGCACGGCCATGAGACTACATTTGGAAGGGTGCTTGGCAGACTTCTGTGGGTAGGTGGCATTGGAGTAAGGCCGGAAACAGACTGGGGCAACAATGTTTCATCCAGGCTGAAGGAATGGGAAGGAATGAATGGGCAGGGTGGGGGCGGGGTGGGCCCTGGGCCACCGAGAAGAGGGGTTTGGATATTAGTCTGGCCATAGATGGTTTAAGAAAGGGGTGAGCCTTGTTTAAAGATCAGACTAGTTGATGTGTCAAGATGGATTGGAGGGGGATGAAAAGCAGAAGCAAGAAAGGTCTGCTGTTGTATAATCAAGAGAGGAAGGAAGCTTGGTCTGCACTGATGTCTCAGCAGTGTGGGAATGGGGAGAGGAGGAGGGAATCAGAGTGTATGATGGGGGAGGGGAGAGGAGGAGGGGACCAGAGTGTGTGATGGGGGAGGGGAGGAGGGGACCAGAGTGTGTGATGGGGGAGGGGAGGAGGGGACCAGAGTGTGTGATGGGGGAGGGGAGGAGGGGACCAGAGTGTGTGATGGGGGAGGGAGAGGAGGGGGGGACCAGAGTGTGTGATGGGGGAGGGGAGGGGAGACCAGAGTGTATGATGGGGGAGGGGAGGAAGATTTGGAGGGAATATAGGCTTTGGTATTGGGGGCTTTAGTCCGTGTTTGAAGAGAGCAGTAGTTTGGCTATAAGAAGACATGTCCTTCACTGGCACAAAGACCAGCTGTCGCTCAGGGAAGGGTAACGAGATTTCAGACCTTTACATTAGAGCACCAGAGGAGTGGTATGCTTCCTGTGAAGACCCAGGCTGTTCCGAGTTGTTCTGTTGCTGTGATAGATACTGTTATCAAAAGCAGCCTGGTGAGGACAGGCTTTATTTGAGTTTACAGGTTACAGTCCATCATCGAGGGAAGCAAGAGCTTAAGACAGGAATCTGAGGCAGGAACTGAGGCAGAGACCACGGGGAGCCCCAGGCTCACAATCAACTACCTTTCTTATGTAGCCCATCTGCCTAGACCCAGTACCACCACAGTGGGTTGTATTCCCACCCCACCCCCCACTCTCCCCATCAATTGGCAATCAGAAAAATACCGCCTCAGACATTCCCATAAGCCAGGCTAATGCCTCAGTTGAGAGTTCTTCTTCCCTGGTGTGTCACGTTCACAACCGAGATTAGCCATCACACATAGCAAAACCACTGACAAAATGGTGTGGCAGAAGTAACCATATTGGACACAAGTAAGGACCGACAGCCTGGGCCAGGAGGAGCCTCGCGTCAGAAACGTGCCGAGTCCTCTGCCAATGTGCCTCCATCCCTCCTTAGTGCCCTTGTTCCCCATGAGAGGCATCTCGGTAGTCAGTGTTTGGGAAAGGTTTGAGCACAGGTGTTGGGCCCGTGGAAAGGTTTTTCAAAGAGCCCTATTGGAGCTGCTGTTTGTGTGTGACACCGGGTGTGCTAGCTCGTGTCTTCAATCCCAGCACTCGGGAGACTGAGACAGGGGGATTGTTACAAGTGCCAGGCCAGCCTAAACTAGAGTGAGGCCTGAAGCAAGCAGAAGAGTGGGGACCCAGTTTGGTGGCACACTACAGAAGCAGGTGGACCTTTGTGATTTTGAGGCCGGCCTGGTCTCAATAGTGAGTTCCAGATCAGCTAGGTCTGCACAGTGAGATCCTGTCTCAAAAATGAGCAGGAGTGTGTGTGGGGGGGTGCTGGGTGGGGAGTTGGGGTCCCATGGAGCTCCCTGCCGCTGGCCCTTGGTGCTGGCATCCTGGATATAGAACACATTCCACTTTCATCATTTTCCTTCAAAAGGCCTGTTTTTCATTTTTTCCCTCTTGTCCCAAAATATGTATACAACAAAGGTTAGCCTTTGGGGGCACAGATCTGCACTCAATTAAAGCCTCCACTAACACAGCCCGTCCTGCTGAGGGGCAATCAGCCTCACTTTGAGGTTGAGTTCAGTGGAAAAATTAAAATTAACTGTCCTTGACAGGAAGCTCTAACGCCCCTCACCCCCACCGCCACCCCCAGAAACACTTCATTCTGGGTTCAGCCACAGAGTCTCCACAGAATCCGAGGGCAGTTTTGAATAAGTTGCAGTTTGCCCTTCGCGGCTTTGGGGGTCAAGAATCAAGGGGAGATGGCACACACTGAGTGATACGGCTCCACTCATCCCACCCAGCTGGCTTTGGTTGTGTCTGGGAAGAAAAGGGCTCATGAGAGCATTGGGTCCATCTTAGCCTCTGAGGTCCATCAGGTAGTTCTCAGGGCTCTATCTGATTGAGCTGGGAGCGGGTGGGGGGTGGGTGGGTGGGTGGGTGGGTGCGTGATGTCCTCATACACCACTCTGGGGGGTTCTCTCAGCTGAGAGTCAGCTTGAGACCTTGAAAGAGCACCCACAGCAGATTGGGAAATCTGCAAATAAAAGCTAGTGTTTCCTAGATTGGACACTACCTGCCTACCCAGCTCAGCAGTTGTAGGAAGATAAGGCCTGTGAGGCAAGAGATGAGCCAACCTGGGCCTGCCTGAGGGCCTAGCAACAGGTGCTGTCAGAGGTCCTGATCGTGCCTAGCCAATGAGGGGCGAACACGCAATGTCACCGGGTTGGGACGCAGCCTGGGTGCTGGGAGAAGGGTCTATAAGGCTCTTCCCACTGCTGAATAAACAGTCTGCTGTTTGCATTTTACCTGACTCCCGGTGGTCTGTGCCGTTGACTCCGCCCCTTCTCACTCCCTCACCAGAGGGAGCCATTAGGACCCAGCAACAAGCAGTTACTGAAATGGGAGTGTGGATGGAGGGTCACGTCTGGCACTGTGTTTTTGTTTTTGTTTTGTTTTGTTTTGTTTTAAATTTGTGGGCCAGATACATAATTGGCTCAGATAGGTTATGTGGGAAAGGAACTAAGAAACCCCGGGATGTTTTGAGATGACACAGAGGGAGAAGACCATGTGTGTCTGTCTTCTGGGCCTGCCTCTGATCATGGGAAAAGACTTTGGGGAACCAACAACAAACAGATTGAGGAATTTACTTCGAGAGTCTGGACGATGAGGGACTGAGGGAGTGTCTCAGTTAGTACAGTGCTTGCCAGGAAGACATGATCCCCAGCACCCACACCAAAGCTAGGTTCAGTGGTGTGCTTCCAATCTCAGCATTGGGGAGGCAGAGGCAGGATCCCTGCGGTTTGCCGGCTTGCTAGTCTAACTGAATTGATGGGCACTAGGTTCAGTGAGAGACCTTGTCTCAAAAAAATAAAGTGGAGCAGATGGAGAAGGTCATTTGCTATCTGCCTATGGCCTACACATGTGCACACAAGAGTACTTTTTACCCTCCCACACATGCACACATACATAGAGCATGCAGGTGCACACATATGAACATGCACACGCAAAATAATTTAGATGATAAAGGGGCCTCAATGTCTGGATATGTTTTAAAATTCTAGTTCTAAGTAATGTGTTTAAAAAAAAAAAATCAAAACCGCATGTCAGCTCCTTCCAGAAATAACATGCCCAGCAAGAATGTGGAAAATAAAACCCCACAAAAATTCACCAGTCTTTCTACCCGCTAAAGATAAAGATTATATTATTAGTATTTTGATGTAAGATCTTGTAGTTGTTTTTCCTTTACTTTTTTTTAAAAAAAGATTTATTTATTTTGTGTATGAGTGCTCTGTCTGCATGTACAACTTTATACCAGAAGAGGGCATCAGGTCCCCACCATAGTGGGTTCTGAGCCACCATGTGATTGCCGGGAATTGAACCCAGGACCTCTGCTCCTAACCACTGAGCCATCTCTCCAGCCCCTTCCAGCTGTTTGTCTGTGCATAGGGTTGTTTTTATTTTTGTTTTATAAAGACACGCTTTTGAAGTAATACCGTACAGCATACCTCTTATTTTATTTTCATTTGCAGTAGTGGAGATGAAACCTAAGGCCTTGCACATGCTGGATGTGTGCTTTATCTCTGAGCTGCATCCGTGGCCTTCTTTCCACTTTTTATTTTAAGACAGGCTCTCATTAAGTTGCCCAACCTGGCCTTAAACTAGCTCTGTGTCCCAGGCAGTTCTTGAATTTGTGACCTTCTGCTTCAGTCTCTTGAGTATCTGGGATTGCAGGCCTGCACAGTTGGGCCTGATTCATACTTTGTTTTATATTAATTTTTATTTATTTATTTACTTTTTTTTTTTTTTCAAGACAGGGTTTCTCTGTGTAGCCCTAGCTATCCTGGAACTTGGTTTGTAGACCAGGCTGCCCCTGCCGCCTGATTGCTGGGATTAAAGGTATATGCTACCACCACGCGGCCATACCTTGTTGTATTGTCCTTCAAAGATCATATATATATATGTGTGTGTGTGTGTGTGTGTGTGTGTGTGTGCGTGCATGTGCGTGCATGTGTCTGTGTGTATGTGTGTGTGTTTGTGCATAGTGTGTATACATGTGCATGTATGTGTGCTTATGTGCTTGAGTGTGCACATTTGTGTGTGTGTGTGTGTGTGTGTGTGTGTGTGTATGGTGCTGGGGATTGAACCCAAGGCCTCCAGCAAGAAGCCAAGCTCTATCTACCACTGAGCTCTTCTCCTAGCACAGAGGCTACATTTTTTTTTTTAACAGTTTGAGACATATGGCAATCCCACAGCAAGCTAAATCTATCAATGCCATTCTCCCAACAGCTCAGATGACAGGTAGAATTTTTTTAAGCTAAAATTAGCTGAAAGATGTACATTGTCCTATATAATGCCATTTCTTAATATAGACTAGTAGATGCGCCCAACCCAGAGCTGCATATGACCAGGGACAGCTATGGAGGTCCAACACAAAATCACTGGTTGACTTAAAACATGAGTTTGTTTGTAATTTGATTGCACAGTTCTCAAGCATGAACTCTGTAGATGACACTGTTGAGTTTCAGTTCAAATGGCTGAACAATGGAGCTGGAGGGATGGCTCAGTGGTTAAGGGCATTGGTGCTTTTCCAGAGGACCTGGGTTCAGGTCCCACCACCTACACGGCAGCTCATACCTACCTGTAACTCCAGTTCCAGAGGATTTGGCACCCTCTTCTGGTCCCTGAGGGCACTACACACATGTACACAGATGTACATGCAGGCAAAACACCATACACAGTAAATAAAAGCAAATTTAAAATGTTCTAAAAGGGGGTTGTGTGGAGCCAGGCAGTGGTGGTGCACATCTTTAATCCCAGCACTCAGGAGACAGAGGCAGGTGAATCTCTGTGAGTTTGATGCCAGCCTGGTTTACAAAGCAAGTTCCAGGACAACCAGGGCTATTACACAGAAACCCTGGCCCCACAAAAACAAACAAACAAGCAAGCAAAAAAGGGCTGGACATACCTAATATGGAATATTGTAAGGAGTTCACATGTGCTGGGAGACCAAAGAATTCAAAAGGCTTGCTTTATTTCGATATTTATTGTGGTAGTTGGAGCCAGAGGTGTCTCTGAAGGACACCTGTACATACAGTTCAAAACCTTTGATATTGGCAGTGTACCTTGAGCATCAGATGGCACGTCATGGCCTTCAGTAGCTGCATGCATCCCGCTGTCATTTTGGCCAGGACTTTTTTTGCACATCTGATTATGTTGTTGCAAGAGACTTTATTTGTTTGGTTTTTTTGAGACAGAGTTTCTCTGTAAAGCCCCAGCTGTCCTGGAACTGGCTCTGTAGACCAGGCTGGCCTTGAACTCAGAGATCTGCCTGCCTCTGCCTCCCAAGTGCTGGGATTAAAGGTGTGCACCACCACTGCCTCATGCAAGAGACTTTTAAAAGTAGAATTGTTAGGCCAGGGGAGTGGACAATTTAAATTATGTCTGAGATTTGGTGAGATGGTTCGGTGGGTAAAGGCAATTGCCATGCAAGCTTGACCAGCTGAGTTGCATCGCGAGAACCCACGTAAAGGTGGAAGGAGAGAACTGACTCCACAGAGTTGTCCTCTGTACATTTGGGCTGTCCATGTGCCTCACATACCCTTCACCACACACACACACACACACACACACACACGCACACGCACACGCACACGCACACGCATACACAGCATACACATATGCACACACACACGTACACACAGAATACATACACACACACGCACACACAGCATACACATACGCACACACACGTACACACAGAATACATACACACACACACACACACACACACACACACACACACACACACACTAATAATAATTAGGAAAGCTGCGTCCATTACTCATTCCTAAGTGGCCCTTAAGAAAACCTGGCTCAGATTTACAGTCCATTTAAAAGAAAGAAATTTTAATTGTATATGTTTGTATGCGTATGGATGTTTTGCATGAATGTGTGTCAGTGCACTAAAGCATTCATGGTGCCTGAAGAGGCCAGAAGAGGGCTTTGGATCACCATAAGGGGAATTAAAGACAGTCGTGTGATACCCGGCAGTCGCTGGGACTCAAACCTGGGTCCTCAGGAAGAGCAACAAATGCTGTGAACCACTGAGTCATCTCAACTCTCTCCTACGTTCTAATTTTTATTATTTGTGAATTTCGTAGGCATGGTGGTTTGAATAGGAATGGCCCCCATAGGTAGACTTATGTGCTTGAATGCTTGGCCCACAGGGAGTGGTACAATGAGGAAGTATGGTCTTGTTGGAGGAAGTGTGTCACTGTGGGGGCGGGCTTTGAGGCTTCAGATGGTCAAGCCCAGGCTCAGGGCGCACATTCTTTCCCTGCTGCCTTCGGATCAAGGTGTAGAACTCAGCTCTTTCTCCAGCACCCTGTCTGCCTGCACACTGCCATGCTTCCCACCACGATGATCATGGACTAAACCTCTGAAACTGTAAGCCAGCCCCAATTAAATGTTTTCCTTTAGAAGAGTTGCCGTGGTCATGGTATCTCTTCACAGCAATAGAAACCCTAACTAAGACAGAAGTTGGTACCAGGAGTAAGGTATTGCTGTGCTGGGCCTGACCATGGTTATGTTTGAAGGAATATGGACTTTGGGACTTTGGATTAGAAAAGCAGTTGAACACTTTAAGTGGGGTGTAATGGGCCACCCTACCAGGAAAATGGAAGACAGTGGTACCGAGGGTGATTTAAACTGTCGGGACCTGGCTCAAGAGATTTCAGAGGAGAAGAATATTAGTATATGGTCGAGAGACTGTTCTTGTGATGTTTTGGCAAAGAGTGTGGCTGCTTTCTGCCCTTGTGCAAAAGGTCTGCCTGAGGCTAAATTGAAGAGTTTTGGATTAATTGCATTGGCAGAGGAGATCTCAAATCAGCCTAGTATGGACTCTGTCATGTGGTTATTAGTGTTTACTCTTACGAGTATCTATAATGATAAGGAGCAGCTGAACAAGGAAAAATAGAAAACATACAGATTGAGGAGAAACGGGGTACCAAAAAGTGGAATAGAACTAAATGCTGTGTTTGAGGAGATAAACAGATTAAGAAATGGAATAAATGGAGTGGTTACCTCAGGACAAGACCCACCCAGCTAAGCTTCCAACTTGTAAAATGGAATTAAAGAACAGTTTAGGTCCAGGTGTGGTGGTGCACACCTTTAATCAGGAGGCAGAGGTAGGCGGATCTCTGAGTTTGAGGCCAGCCTGGTCTACAGATTGAGATTCACGACAGCCAGGCTTAGGCAGTGAAGGAAACCATGGAAAACAGGAAGCTGGTGAAGATGTGATTGAATGAGGAGGCCATGTTTGTAACTGGCCTGCTCATTCAATTACAGTCTTCCTAGAAATGAAAGAAAGAATGAGCCAGAGATACATGTTCCTAGAAATCCTAATTAAGACACCAGGCGAATAATGGGTGTCCTTTTCATTAACTTGCCTTAGGAATGAGGTGGAACATTTTGTCACACATGGCCTGTTAGACTCATGTGGTTTGCTCCATTTAGTTGTTATTGACAGGGTCTCTATATGTAGCTCAGGTGGGGCTTGAACCTGTGACCTTCCTGCCTTAACCTCCTGACTGCTGGGATTACTGGCAAGCACCTCTATCCCTGGTCTGTGCAGTTTATTCTGAGAGCATCATCAATCCCTCATTTGACTAAAGTCTCCTTAATTCCCTCCCTGCAACCCCCTGGCCAAGCTCTGGATTCTCACTGCAGTTGAGAGACTGAAGAAGTAAACTCTTCTCCCATGGCCAGGTTTCCTCAGTCAGAGCCTTCCCTTCCTTCTCATCCCCGGTCCAGCATCCAGCCAGTCCCTCTAGGGTCGGCCCCTGCAGGCTTGTTTCAAACTCCTTCAATCCACTTCAGCTGTCAACTTGACACAAACCTAGAGCCACTCGGTAAGAGGGAACTTCACATGAAGAACTGACCAGGCCAGATTGGCCTGTGGCCATGTCTGTGAGACATTTTCTTAATTGATGTAGGAGGGCCTGGCTCACTGTGGGAGGTACTATCCCTAATCAGGTAGGCCTGGGCTGTATAAGGAAGGTAATTGAGCCGGGCAGTGGTGGTGCACACCTTTAATCCCAGCAGAGGCAGGCGGATCTCTTAAGTTCGAGGCCAACCTGGTCTATAGAGTGAGTTCCAGGACAGCCAGGGATACACAGAAAAACTATGAGAGCTTAAGTTACATTCTAAGTTTTAATTACTATGCCTAAGAGATCCATAAAACAAAAATACCTCTGATCTGCAAGGCCCTTGCCCAAGGACAGATAGTTTCTGAAATGTTGGAGGATATTGTTTATGGGAGATAACAAGTCACATGTTTTCACTCCCCTAAACAAGTTTGTGTGAACCATCTGCACTGGATTTGTGTTGTAGAATATCAATTAAAGGTATGCTACGTTTGTTTAATGATGCAAAGATGTGTTGTGTTCTTTTATGTTGGATTTGTTTAACTCTGTGAAGCTGTGTTACTTTGCCTGTCTAAAACACCTGATTGGTCTAATAAAGAGCTGAACGGCCATATGTAGGACAAGAAAGGATAGGCAGGGCTGGCAGGCAGAGAGAATAAATAGAAGAAATATGGGAGGAAAGATTGAGAAGCAAGAGGAGGAGGAGGAGGATGCCAGGGGGGCAGCCACACAGCCAGACATGAAATAAGAAGGAAAGAAAGAAATAGAGAAAGATAAAAACCCAGAGGCAAAAGATAGACTGGATAATTTTAGAAAAGCTGGCAAGAGGCTGGAGAGATGGCCCAAGAGGTTAAGAGCAATGACTGCTCTTCCGGAGGTCCTGAGTTCAATTCCCAGCAACCACATGGTGGCTCACAACCATCTATAATGAGATCTGGTGCCCCTGGTCTGGCTTGTAGGCAAACATGCAGGCAGAACACTGTACACATAATAAATAAATAAACCTTTGAAAAAAAAACAAAAAACAAAACCAAACAAAAATAGCTGGGCGATGGTGGTGAACGCCTTTAATCCCAGCACCCAGGGGGCAGAGCCAGGGGATTTCTGTGAGTTCAAGGCCAGCCTAGTCTACAGAGCGAGATCCAGGACATGCACCAAAACTACAAGGAGAAACCCTGTCTTGAAAAACTGAAAATAAATGAATGAATGAATGAATGAATAAACCAACAACAGATGTGTTTGATCACATGTGGGTGGTAAGTTCACAGGCAGAAAATATATCAGGATGTTCGCTTGCTCCTGATTGGACCTGATGGGAATACTTTAAGCCCCTGCAAACAGTGACTCAGGGCCATTTTCTGGAAACCCAGAGTTGGACCTTGCCAGAGAGTCCATCCACCTGGCCAGTATTTAATTAAAGCTTGCTTTAAATTTGGCTTTAAACTGTGATAATAGTGGTCTTATTCTTGACCAGTGGGATTAACAAAACCCGTCTCAAAAACACAAAACAAAACAAAAAAAGGAGAGAAAGGAAAAAGAAAAGACAGATAATTGAGCTGTCTGTGAAGCAGTACTCCTCTGTGGTGTCTGCTTCTCTTCCCTGGCTTCCTGCCTTGGTGTCTTCTGATGACGGGCTGTCACCTGTGAGCCAGCTAAACCCTTTCCTCTCCATGGTGCTTTGGTCATTACAGTTTCACAGCAACAGACAGCAAGCCAGGCTGGGCGGTGGTGGCGCATGCCTTTAATCCCAGCACTCAGGAGGCAGAAGCAGGTGGATCTCTGAGTTCTAGGCCAGCCTGGTCTACAGAGTGAGTTCCAAGACAGGCAGAGCTACAGAATAGAGAGAGCCCTTATCTCAAAACAAAACAACGCAAAAACAAAAAGAAAGCAAAGGCAGCACAGACCCTGAGCACAACAATTAATAATGGGACCTCACCGGGCGGTGGTGGCGCACGCCTTTAATTCTAGCACTTGGGAGGCAGAGGCAGGTGGATCTTTGAGTTCAAGGCCAGCCTGGTCTACAGAGCGAGATCCAGGAAAGGCACAAAGCTACACAGAGAAACCCTGTCTCGAAAAACAAAAACAAAACAATTTTTGGGGCTGGAGAGATGGCTCAGAGGTTAAGAGCACTGACTGTTCTTCCAGCGGTCCTGAGTTCAATTTCCAGCAACCACATGGTAACTCACAACCATCTGTAATGAGATCTGGTGCCCTCTTCTGGCCTGCAGGTGTACATGCGGACAGAACACTGTATACATAATAAATAAATAAATCTTTAAAAAATTTTAAATAAATAAAATAAACATATAAATAAATAAATGGGACCTCTTGAAACTGGGAAGCTTTTGTAGGGCAAAAGACATGGTTAATAAGACCAAAAGACAGCCTACAAAATGGGAAAAGACCTTCACCAGCCCCACATCTGGCAGAGGACTGATCTCCAAAATATATAAAGAACTCAAGAAACTAGACATCAGGCCGGGCAGTGGTGGCACACACCTTTAATCACAGCACTCGGGAGGCAGAGGCAGGTGGATCTCTGTGAGTTCGAGGCCAACCTGGACTACAGAGTGAGTTCCAGGAAAGGTGCAAAGCAACACAGAGAAACCCTGTCTCGAAAAACAAAACAAAACAAAACAAAACAAAACAAAAACAAAAAAAAAGAAAGAAAGAAAGAAAGAAAAGAAAAGAAACTAGACATCAAAATACTGAACAATCCAATTAAAAAATGGGCTAAAGAGCTAAACAGAGAATTCTCAAAAGAAGAATCTCAAATGGCTGAAAGGCATTTAAGGAAATGCTCAACATCCTTAATCAGCAGAGAAATGCAAATCAAAATGACTCTGAGATACTACCTTACACCTGTCAGAATAGCTATGATCAAAAACACTAATGACAGTCTATGTTGGAGAGGATGCAGAGCAAAGGGAACACTCTTCCACTGTTGGTGGGAATGCAAACTTGTACAACCACTGTGGAAATCAGTATGGCGGTTTCTCAGAAAATTAGGAATCGATCTACCTCAAGACCCAGTCATACCACTCTTCGGCATATACCCAAGGAATACTCAATCATACCACAAAGATACATGCTCAACTATGTTCACAGCAGCACTATTTGTAATAGCCAGAACCTGGAAACAACCTAGATGCCCGTCAACTGAAGAATGGATTAAGGAAATGTGGTACATATACACAATGGTGTACTACTCAGCAGAGAAAAACAATGACATCATGAAATTTGCAGGCAAATGGATGGAACTAGAAAATATCATCCTGAGTGAGGTAACCCAAACCCAGAAGGACAAATATGATATGTACTCACTCATAAGTGGATTCTAGATATAAAGCAAAGAACAATCAGACTGCAACCCACAGAACCAGGGAGGCTATATAGCAGGGGGGACCCTAAGTTGACTGTGGCTTAGAATAAATTTTGGTTTTACTCAATTACTGGGCAAGCTACAGTGAAACATTTCACTATTAGGATAAGAATTTATACTGTATCAAGCTGATAATAGAAAAATAAATAGATAAATAAAAATGAAAAGAAAGAAAGAAAGCAAAGAAAACAAGCACACTAGAACATCTCCTTGGATCACACACTCTGAGACTTCGGTGTCCTGATCCCCACCCACATCCCCTGGCAGCCAAGACCATTTCCCCACAAGCTCTTGTGCAGAGGTCCACAGGTCCAGGCAGACCATCCGTCACCTTCTTTCGTGGCTCAGCGTTCTGTACTGGGCATCGAGGACAGTCCCCTGGAGGCAAGGCTGCTTCCCATTCCCGTGTCTGTAGAGGTCAGCCTGTGTGTGTGTGGTCTCGAGGGCCTATTGGCTTATGGTCTGTGCCATGCAACCTGCCAAATCTTTTATCTGTTGTCAGGAACACTGTAGTGGCGGTGGTGTCACTCCTGGACATGGCCTTGATGCCATTGTCCTCCCGTGGAGTCGGGCTATGTGCGCCCTCTGGGGTGGACTTTGGAGCAGCCCGTAATTTTCCCATGCTTCTGCCTCATTAGGTCACTGGGTGCGAAAGAAAATGAAGCCCACCCGCTCACTGGCCCGCTGGTTCTTGGGTACGCTGAGGCCATTCAGGGCAACACTTAAACTGCTACATGACCTAAAACCTCTAAACTGTTGGTTCTCAGCCTTTGGGTTACCACCCCTTTGGGGGCTGGCTGAATGAACCTTTCACGGTGGGCGTGGCCTAAGACCATGGGAAAAAAAGGATATTTAAGTTACAGTTCATGAGAGTAGCAAAATTAGTTATGAAGCAGCAACAAAATAATGTTATGGTTGGGGGTCAGCACAACATGAGGAGCTGTTAAAGGGTCCCAACGTTAGGAAGGTTGAGAATGCTGTTCTAAACTGAAGCCTCGGGGGGCCTTCCTTTTGTTGGCTGGCTGCATAGACCCAATTACACAGATAACGCTTTCTCTACGGGACTTGTGAAATTGAGCTGAGCTGTGCTCAAGTGTCTTTGCCAGATTCAAGAAATTCAGTGGGGGAGCAATGGGAAATTGCACATCAAAATCTTTATCTTCGGATAATGCCGTAACAGGGAATTCGGATTTCTTTTTTCCTTTTGGTCTGTGTTTTGTTAATTCGGCAATGAGCACCCATAATCATTTACTATGTAAATGTGTACTATGACTTTACTGATATTATTTCCTTAGTACTCAGGAGAGACTGATTATTACAGAGACATGGGGTGGATTTTTAATTCCTGTTAGAAATCTCCTCCCACTGACCATGGTGAGGCCGACCTGTCATTTCCTAGCACTCAGGATGGTGAGGCAGGAGGATGGTGAGGCAGGAGGAAAGGCTACACAACAAGACACTATGTTAGAAAATAGAAACCTCAGCTGGGTGTAGTGGCGCACCCCTTTAATCCCAGCACTCAGGAGACAGAGGCGGGCGGATCTCTGTGAGTTCAAGGCCAGCCTGGTCTACAAATGAGTTCCAGGACAGACAGGGTTACATAGAGAAACCCTGTCTCAAAAACAAAACAACAGCCCCAGAAACATTTCCCATGCTGTTTTATTCTCTATTCTTCATCCCCCAACAATGAAGTGCTGGAGCCGTGTTTGAACCCCATGTATTAGTAATTAAACTAGACCCTTGGCTTATCGTGCCATCAAAGCCTTTCACACTGTTTGAACCTTGCCTAAGAAAGCTTTGGCTAACAGGAGAGGGCCTGGCCAGGGCCTCGGCCATCTCTCTCTGGCTACCTTGCCCATGACTCGTGTCCACTTGCAATAGTTGAAGGTTCGAAGTCCGGGTTTTCTGGTTCCTTTGGGAAATACCCACCCTGCAAATTGTTAATGCTGGCATATTTTTTGCTGCATCCTGCCCTGGCCACGCCTCACCTTGGAGTAGCAGGCCAATGTCAGCTTTGCTTGGTGCTTTGGGGCCACAATAATTGTGAGTGTGTGTGTGTGTGTGTGTGTGTGTGTGTGTGTGTGTGTGTGCAAGAGGGTCACAGCTGTCCAGACACATCAATGGGAGACTCCCTTCTCCCTTTCTAGGCTCCCCATCTGTAGGCCTAGGGAATAGATGCCTCTGGCTTTTGAGATGGCTAGCTGGTTGGGAGCAAAGGAACCAGAAAGGACAGGATGGAGATCCCAGGCCATAGGCTGCTGCATGCTGGGGAGCTGGGCACAGACAGGCACTTGCCTGTGGGGGACCTGGCTCTTTGGGAAGAGTTTTGGGCTGTTGCTGGCCCTCTGAAGGGAGGCCTTGGAGGTAGCTACAGTTAATAAAGGTAGGGAGTTGCCTCAGGCCCCAGACATCTAAAGGGCAGCATAGTTTAAGAGCGCAGGGATACCGCTGGGGAAAGGGAGAGTTCTCAGTTACTTGCTCTCAGGCCCGCGTTATCAAAGGCTGCTCTGCCTAGGACTGTTCAGTCCCTTCACGGTAGTAAGATAGTGCCCTTCTCACTGACTGGGTGGTGAGGGAAAAGAAAGAAAGGTTTTGCTAAGCAAATGAAAGATGTGAAGGAGATTTAAAGTGAGAATATTTAAATTACAGACTCGTGGTGCTTTTCAAGCATGCTCAAGCAGTTCTTCAAGCACCCATTTAGGGACTGCTGATTGATAAGAGGCTATGAATTATTCTTATCTCCTAGTCCCTGCCTCTCTGGAGGGCAACACTTGGTTAACCTAATTTGAATCTAATTTAAATGACTTAAGAATAATAACACAAGTATGTGCTTGAACCTAATAAAGCCTAATTTATTAAATAGGACGTTTTAGAAGAACTGTATGTTACAGCCAGACAGGGACCTTTGAAGTCATCCTTTATTTAATAAATAAAGAAACAAAGTCCCAGAACAATAGCATGTTTTGCTAAAGGCCAGACATTTAGTGGCCACACACAGTGAGGATTTGAACTCTGTGCCCTGGATATCAAATGGGGGCCTTTGCGTCACTTTCTAGAAGCCTGTGCTTCCCACTGGGGCAGACTTAGTTCCCTAGCAAGTTATGGGGAATGGGCGGTGACTGAGGAAGAGTTCCCCAGGGGGACATCCACAAGGTGGCCTGTTGTACTGTGCCTCAATCCTCTACTAACCCAGCAGACCTGTGGGGCTGATACATCATGGGGACTTGGGGTTTTTAGACATCCCAATGGGGCTGAACCCATTGGGACAACCTGGGACTGAGCACATGTTTAGAAATCCCGAAACCCACAGATTCACAGGCATTTCCTCCTCATGCCTTAGGCTGAATATGGATTGGTTTGTCTCCAGGCTGTCCTCAGGGCAAGAAGACCCCTCACCACAAAAACTCATGCTTTAACCTGTGCTTTTTTTTTCACATTCTGTCAAATTTCTAGAAACCGTCTCGTCTGTAATAGTTCATACTTGAGTGTACTAGGCATTGCAATAAGCTCCGATATGTCTTAACATATTAAAACCTAAATCATGTAGATGAAGAAATTGAACCTCAGAGAACTTGATAGCCCCGCCAAAGTCCTACAGAAACCACACATTGTGGCCCAAGAGCTCAACTACCTGCTGGTTTCTGTAAAGAAGGCCTGGAGGAGAAAGAATAGAGATAATTCTTGGGGATAAATCTGGCCACTCCCAAGAGTCACTGGCCTAGGCTCCAGCAATAGATGGTGGGTGGTCTTGGTGGCCCAGAACATCCACCCATCTGTCCTTACTCCTGTGTCTGGATTGCCTTCCAAACTGTCCTCCAGAATCTGGTGCCTGGCTTTCAGAAATCTTAAGGGCTTTATGGATAAAAGAAAAACTCGTCCTCAATGTAAATATTAAATGAAAGTGTAGGCGTTAAAGCCCGTGGGGCCAGCTTCGGGCGTTGGGCAATACCTCCAGAGAGGCCAAGAAATTCAGGCATTCCTGTCATCCTGCAGCTGGGTTTATAGTCTCGCTTGGTTGTACTGCCATGAAATCCATGGCCCTTTGAAGTCTGTGAACCTTGATTAGTGGGTGTCACACCCTGAACCCAGGATCAGAGTCAAGCACGAGGTTGAGCTGATTCCGGCCCCTGCTGTGCTTAGGTCACACAACTGACCTTGGAGCTGCCTGGCCTCTGAGTGTAAGGTAGGTGTGTGTGTGTGTGTGTGTGTGTGTGTGTGTGTGTGTGTGCGCGCGCGCGCAGAGTTTAATTGAATTGAAAAGGCTGACATTTTCTTGATTGAAAGAAGCAGGGTTATAATCAAAGGCCAAGGAAGCTTGTGGGCAGGTGCCATTGTCTGGCACACCCTCTTAAGCAGAGTGTGTCCATTCTCAGACACTCTCGATGCTTCTGTGAGAGCCACCCTTACCTGGCACCCAGCCTTCCACAGGCTGGCCTTCACCTGTGTTTCCCTAACAACAGTGACAGTGACATTTGCATTTGTCTGTCTCTTTACTGTTTCCAAAATGCTTTCTTTTGGCTTTGAAGTTTCTCAGCAACTATTTTAAAAGTGAGGACATAGGTCCAGAGAGGTAAAAGGCCCTGTCCAAAAGCCACCACACCCTCCCAGGGGGCCATGGTAAGTTGTACCGTCATTTAGAATGTTTGTTCTCCCTCGTCAGGGGTGGGTTCTGCTTTTCTGACCCTGTCACCAGGAGGCTTTGACATGGACTTGCTTGGTCATGGGTCAGCTGGGTCTGGGGGTGCATGGCTGTAATCTCAGCACTTGGGAGCAGAGGTAGGAAGATTAGGAGTTGGGAAAGCAGCCTCAGCTACATGAGAGTACCCTATAGACAAACAAACAAAACCCATGGCATGCATCATGGGTAAGTCAGGTCACCATTTAACCGTGCCTTTCTTTTCGCTCTGCTGCAAGAGAGAAAAATATCCCAGCAGTCCCCCATGGGGGTTGCCTTGTCAGTCTGGAGCCTGGACTCCATTGACCATGGAGCAGGAAATGTGGAATCAGAGTGGACTGTAACACTGAGAAATAAATTGCTATGTTGAAGGTCCTGAGATATGGGAGTGGCCTGTTTCATTGGGTCTAAGCAGACTGCATAGAGTTTGGCTTAATCCCAGACCTGAAGGTGTCCCCAGTGTTCCATTGTTTTCTGTGTCAGTCTTAGTATAAACAGTTATTGGGCTTGCACCCTTATGTATTAGCGCTCCTGTGTCGGTGAATTATGTTTCCTAAAGTGATAGCTGAGGTCAAAGTGCGTGCACACCTCTTTGACGAAAGCTAAATTTGACTTATGGAGAACTTACAGATGTAACACAGAGGTTGTTTGGTAGGAATGAAAAGCAAGTGCAACATCAGTGCATGCCACAGGGTAGATGAACTGTGAAGAGTATGTAGAGGAAAAACAAGCCAGTTACAAAAGCCCACCAGGTCGTAGGATTCCATTGCCATACAATGTCCAGACTAGGCCAAGGTATAAAACCAGAAGGTAGACGGGTGCCTGCGGGGGGCCTGAGGAAGGTGGGGAGTGGGGAGTGACTGCTTAATGGATCCTGGTTTCCTCTGGAGATGATGATAAAAATGTTCTGCAATTAGATAGTGGTAATGGTTGCACAACTCTGCAGATATCATAAAATCACTGAGTTGTACGACTTAGGAGGCTTGGTTTTCTGGTATATGAATTATATCCCAATAGAGCTGAGTTCTAAGAGGGAACAGTACATTGAGTTCTGTGCACCCCTCGCCTGAGTCCCCCTAATGTTCTCAACTGGGAAACGACTGGACAAATTGTACCGTAGTTATACTGTGGAATATTAAAAATGCAGAACAGCATGCATGGTGGGATTTGTTTTTTAAGAAGAAAGTGTTTAAGCCAGACATGGTAGTGTGTGCCTCTGATCCCAATGCTTGATGGGATGAGGCAGGAAAAGCAGGAGTTGAAGGCTGCTACTGAGACTCTGTCTCAACAAACAAAATGAAACACCCGTTTGTGGAGCTACAGAGTTGGCTCAGCAGGTAAGAGCTCATACTGCTCTTAAAGAGGACCCCGGTGGTTCCCAGCACCCACCTTGGGCCACTTAACTGCCCATAACTACAGCTCCAGGGCATCTGACGCCTCTGACACCCTGGCCTCTGCTGGTACCTGCATTCATACGCATCCCCCAACCCCAGGCATACGTATGTGTACGTAATGAAAATAAATCTTTAGAAGAGAAGAAATGCAGATGCCTCGTATGTGTGTGTATATGTTTCCTTATGTTTGAAAAAGCACATGGAAAGCAGAAATAGCACATGAACTTGATCGATGGGGGCTAGCAAGATGTTCAGTGGGTAAAGGTGCTTGCTTGGCCTGAGTTCAATCCGTAGTTCCCGCTTGGTGGAGAGAGAACCAACTTCAGCTAATTATCCTCTGACCTCCATGCATACATTGTGGCTGGCACTTGTACTCACATGCATACACATACACACACACATACACACACACACACACACACACACACACATACACACACACATACACACACACACACACACACACACACACACACACAATAAAAATGCTTTTAAGCCGGGCGGTGGTGGCGCACGCCTTTAATCCCAGCACTTGGGAGGCAGAGGCAGGAGGATCTCTGTGAGTTCGAGGCCAGCCTGGGCTACAGAGTGAGTTCCAGGAAAGGCGCAAAGCTACACAGAGAAACCCTGTCTCAAAAACAAAAAAAAGACCCAAAAAAAAATGCTTTTAAAAGGGGGCTGGAGAGGTGGCTCAGTGGTTAAGAGCCCTGGCTGCTCTTCCAGAGGTCCCGAGTTCAAGTCCCAACAACCACATGGTGGCTCACAGCCATCTATTATAACGGGATCTGATGCCCTCTTCTGGCATGCAGGCATACATGCTGACAGAGCACTCATATATTAAAAATAAATGAATAAATATTGAAAATATTGTCATAATACTTGACATAAATATATTAATATTGTCTTAATACTTGTTAAGAGTGGAAAAAGAGAGGTTGTACATTTGTTTGTTTCTGTTTTGTTTGAGACAGAGTTTGATGAGCCCAGGCTAGCCTTGAATTTACTATGTAGCAAAGGTTGACCTTGAACTTCTAATCTTCCTGTCTGTACCTCAAAAGCACTAGGATTATAGGCATGCTGCACCATGTTTGGTTTATAGTTTGCTTTTATAACCCCCATGTTTAACTTAGTAGGTAAGGGCATGCAATTTTTCTAACTTCTCATGGCTTAAAAAAAAAAAAAAGATTAAGGGAAAAATATAACAAGGGCTATTGCCCATGCTAGATAATTTACCTCTGGTTTGTAAGTGGCCAGCTGGGTATTAAGAGTAACATGCACAGGGGTCCTGCACATCTGCTCTAAGGACAGGCAGGGCATGAAGTTCAGAAGGATGATAGTGGGGGGGGGGTAAAGTAGAAGTCATGAGCTTCAGCTCTCTGTCATCAAGATTTCAGGATAGAGGGTACTAACTAAACAGCTCTGTGACTCAGGTTCCTTACCTTGAGAGATTCTCTCTCATTGGGTTATCATGGGCCAAATGAGGTTGTGTTTGCAGGGTTCTAAGCATAGTGCCTACCATACAGTGGTCCCTAATGATGGTCATCGTCATCATCATCATCACCACCATTCTCATCCTCACCTACCATAGATATTTCTCCGTTGTTTGTGAAGTGGGGAAACTGACTATAAGACCTAGAAAGGGGCAGTGACCTCAATTTTGACTACTGTTGTTCAGACACATAGTTTGGGGTACTCCTGTGCCAAACTCCTATTCCTTCTGTTGTTAATAGTCAGTAAAATAGAAGACTGCATATCCCAGCCTCTCTTGCAGCTAGGTGCAGGGCAAGTCTTGGGCTAGATTTCTCCTTGGAAAGCTGCCCTTCCTGACTTCCTTTCTCCTGACTTTCCTTTTGTCTGGATCCTATGGTTCATAGCAGATCCCTGTGAGGATTCTGGGTCCTGAGCAACCTTGAAGAAGGACGTTAGATGATGGTGAAGCAATGCACAGAAGCTCTCATCTCGGCACCCCTGTAGTCACCATGGTTGCCCCACCTAGCCCTCCTTTGGACTTGTACATAAGAGAAAAATAAGCCTGCCTTGCTTAAGGCTCTTTTTCTGAGTTTTCTGTAAAAAGTTAGGAGATGAGCCCTAACTAATATACTTCTCATAGATCAACTGACAACGCCTGTGACTAGGAGTTGGTACAGAGTAATTGAGGAAGCCCTTGTGCCTTTCCCAGGGTGACGTAAGGCTGGGCCTGGAACTTACTCATCACCAATGTGGAGTCTGGGCCAGACCTCGTTGACGTGTGTGTACTGGGGGCTGCCCTTCCAGAAGAGGCGCTCCAGCTCGAAGGGTCCAGGGGTGCAGTAGTCCTCAACCTCTCCCTCCTCCTCCTCCTGCAGGGACAGCCTCTTGGCAGAGGGGTAGGCATCCTTGAGGCTTGTCTTTGTATCTCCGGATGCCATTTTGGAGTCAAGGGATTTTCTTTCCTTTCTGCATGAAAGAAGGTCAGGATAGAGTTAGCATGAAACAGTGGTCATTATAGAAGGAGGTAAGGATGGGGTTAGCAGAGAATGGTGAGCATTATAGGAGGTGAGGATGAGATTAGCAGGGAACAGTGGTCATTATAGAAGGAGGTGAGGATGGGGTTAGCAGAGAATGGTGAGCATTACAGGAGGTGAGGATGAGATTAGCAGGGAACGGTGGGCATTATAGGAACTCAATGTACTCAGTGTAAGGATGGGGTTAGCAGGGAACAGTGGTCATTATAGAAGGAGGTGAGGATGGGGTTAGCAGGAAACGGTGGGCATTATAGGAGGTGAGGATGGAGTTAGCAGGCAATGGTGGGTATTATAGGAGGTGAGGATGGGGTTAGCAGGGAATGGTGGGATTGTAGGAGGTGAGGATGGCGTTAGCAGGCAATGGTGGGATTGTAGGAGGTGAGGATGGGGTTAGCAGGGAACGGTGGGCATTATAGGAGGTGAGGATGGGGTTAGCAGGCAATGGTGGGATTGTAGGAGGTGAGGATGGCGTTAGCAGGCAATGATGGGATTGTAGGAGGTGAAGATGGGTTTAGCAGGGAATGGATTGTAGGAGGTGAGGATGGGGTTAGCAGGGAATGGATTATAGGAGGTGAGGATGGGGTTAGCAGGGAATGGTGGGATTATAGGAGATGAGGATAGGGTTAGCAGGGAATGGTGGGATTGTAGGAGGTGAGGATGGGGTTAGCAGGCAATGGTGGGATTGTAGGAGGTGAGGATGGGGTTAGCAGGCAATGGTGGGATTGTAGGAGGTGAGGATGGGGTTAGCAGGGAATGGTGGGATTATAGGAGGTGATGAGGAACAGAGCTTAGTTTGGTGGCATGTCCCTCCCCTGCTGTGCCCCCTCTTGCTCACCCCAGGCCACAAAGGTAAATGAGGAAGACCATGGCGACAGTTAAACGACACTCCCCAACATTCCAGTGTTCACACAGCAAAGGGCTGGGGGCTGAGGCCGATCTACAGCAGACCCAAGAGCAGATCTGAGCCTAAGAAATTCCCCTCAGCAGTCAGTCCACGCCCCCACCCCACCCCGTTTTATTTATTTATCTATTTATTTATTTTTGGTTTATAGAAGACAGGGTTTGTCTGTGTAGCCCTGGCTGTCCTGGAACTTCTATAGACCAGGCTGGCCTTGAACTCAGAGATCTGTCTGCCTCTGCCTCCCTAGCTCTGGAATCAAAGGCATGAGCCACCACCACCCAGGCGCCCACTTCTTTCTTTATCTGACTGGAACATGCCTAGTTTGGGACATTTTGAACCCGATTAGGGAGGCATTGACTCCCTCAGGTCTGTGGCGCTCTCAAAATCTTCAGGAAGAGACTGTCCAGCAGAAAAGGCACATGGCTGAATCTAGAGCAGGTGAGGTTTTGGTTCTGCATGCCGTTCACAGAAGCAGGACTTCTGCGGCCTTGGGGTGGAAGGAAGGTTGTCAATGTGAGCGTCAGTCATCTTAGGGTAGTTGAGATTGTATTCGTGGCTCTCATGCTGGAAGTCTGGCTCTTGCTGCTCTGTCCTGTCAGATGTCAAAAGAGATGTCCCAGCTAGACAGCCGTGTCTGCTGATTGAAAACTGTTTGGGGACCGTGTGTCAGGCTCTGCTGGTGGGACGTGGAAGAAATGTTTCCATCGTCACCCAGGAATCTTGTTGGTTTGACAAGTAAATCGGACTTCCGTAACTGCTCATCCACACAGCTCCAAACCCAAAGATTCAAGGATCAAAACACTCAAATGAGAACAGGGCGCCTGTTCTGACCCTGCGCAGACTTCCTCTGTTGTCATTACTCCCTAATTGATATAGTTCAACCGTGTTCACACACTACATACACTGTATCAGGTGTTACAGTAACCCAGAGATGATTTAAAATCTCCATATGCAAATATTGGGTCCCGCCCCCTTTTGAGATAGGGTCTCCTGTAGCCCAAGCTGACCTCAGATTTGCTATGTATAGAGGAGTGATCCTGAATTTCTAATCTTTTCCCTCCCCCTCCATAGTACTGACATTATAGGCCTGTAGCGCCACGCCCAGTTTATAGGGTGCTTAGGATCAAACCCAGGGCTCTGTGCATGGTAGGCAAGCTCTCTCCCAACCCAACTGTGCCATTTTATAGGAGGGACTTGAACATCTGTGGATTCTGGTACCCTGAGGGCATAGAACCACTCCTTCGTGGGTACTGAGGGAGGACCATGCTTATATATCTCTTGTTTTGTGACAGGTGCTGTCATTCCAGTTCCTTTAGAGTCACTAAGTCATCTTAGCTGTGTAAAAGGTGCCATGGTCCCCACTTCCCTTCTGAGAGAAATGATAAGGTGAAGATGCTTGGCTCATACAGCTCCAGTCTGCTGAGAGAGAGGCTGGTGTAGACGACGTTGTGATAGAAGAAATCAAAGAATGTTACAAAGGCTGGGAGCTTCAAAGAACATCCGGATGAAAGACTACACAGAATACAGTTTGAAAGGCTCGTGCTTCTCAGAAAAGGACATTTTGGACGGACGGACTAAAAATAACTCCAGGGGATTCAAACACATTAAACACTTAAATGGTAATGATACTTAAAACAGGTTCACAGCTTGGAGAGATGGCTCAGCAGTTTAGAACCTGAACTGCTCCTTCACAGGACCTGAGTTCAGTTCCCAGGACCCACATGTCAGATGGCTCACATCCACCTGTAACTTGAACTCCAAGGGGATCCGTTTTCCTCTTCTAGATATTGCCAGGACCTGCTCCCATGTGTACATTCTACACACATACACACATATGCGTAATTCAAAATAAATCTTTAAGCTGGGTATGATGACAGTTTAATCCCAGTACTGGGAAGGCATAGGCTGGCAGATCTCTGAGTTCAAGGCCAGCCTGGTCTACAGAACAAATTTCAGGACAGCCAGGACTACACAGAGAAGAAACCCTGTCTAAAAAAAAAAAAAAAAAAAAAAAAAAGAAAGAAAGAAAAGAAAAGAAAAAAGAGAGAAAAAAAAGATAAACTATTCACGGGTACAATGATGTAATGCCTAGAATTTGCATCAAAACAATGTAGTTGGAGGACCAGCGAGATGGCTCAGCAGGTAAAGTGCTTGCCATCTAAGCCTGGAGACCTGAATGGAGACCTGAGTTCAATTCCCAGGAGCCACATGAAAAAGGAAGTAGACACCAGAGTTTTTCTCTGACTGTCACACATGAGCTGGGGTATGTGCACATATAAAAGTATAGTTGGATAAATGCAAAAAGACAGTGTTGGAGAATAGGGTATTGATGGAGGTGTGGGACACAGGACTGGCTAGGAATGATGATGATTGGGTTTGGATGAAGGTTGCAAAGTAGCTACTTGTGATCGTCTGAATGTAACTGGCCCCCATAATCTCATAGGGAGTGGCACTGTTAGGAGGTGTGGCCTTGTTGGAGTAGGTGGGGCCTTGTTGGAGGAAGTGTGTCACTGTGGGGGTGGGCTTTGAGGTCTCATATATGCTCAAGATACCGTCCAGTATCTCAGACGACCACATCCCGTTGCCTGCAAGTAAAGATGTAGGACACTTGGCTACTTCTCCAGCACCATGTCTGCCTGCACACCACTACGTCTCACCATGATGATGATGGACTGAACCTCTGAAACTGTAAGCCACCTCGATTAAATGTTTTCCTTATAAGAGTTGCTGTGGTCCATGGTGGCTCACAGCCATCTGTAATGAGATCTGGCACCCTCTTCTGGCCTGCAGGCATACATGCAGACAGAGCACTGTATACATAATAAATAAATAAATCTTAAAAAAAAAAAGAGTTGCCATGGTCATGGTATCTCTTCACAGCAATAGGAATCCTAACTAGGACACTACTGTTTCTCTTTGTATGTGTTTGGAATTCTCTATAATGCATTTTTTGACAGTGCTGGGCACAGTGACACAAACCTATGGTCCAAAATATTCTGGGAGGATGTTTCAGAATCTAAGAGTTGAGAATGAGACCCTAGTCTCTTAAGAAAAATAAAAATTTTAAAGGACAATGAAAAGACCAAAACCATTGCACCAGCAATTCAATTCTCCCAGATGCACACAGTAGGTGTGTGAAAAGATCAGTAGCTAGCAGTGTCTGCCCATGGGGATGGGGGGAGGCCAGGTTTTGTGACTTCTTCCTTACAACGGCCTGCTTCCTAGAGTAGGGACCATGTGGGGCAGAGGGGACCCTGCTCTGGAGCCTGCCAGTGTGGTGTGAAGACCATCTCCACTAGAGTCGCTGGCACCAGCTGAAAATACAGATTCCGGATTGTATACTGGCAGCAGGGGCCTGAGAGTCTGTATTTTAACAAGATCCCAGCAGAGTCTGGCCCGCTGACAGTTCATCATCACTGGCTGGCATGTGTCTGAAGAGTCGAGAGAAAGGTTGTAAGGTGCCCAAAATGCCTTCTGTCTTCTCACTGAAAGGGGACCAGGTCATTGGCTCCCGCTGCAGACACAGGCCTGGGAAAAGAAGGGCTTGGGTCACCTACAGGACTGAGGCTCTGGTGACCCTACTGGGTTCGGGGGAAGGAAGTGCAGAGCACAGGGTGAACTGTGCCTCCTCCCAGGGGTGGTTGATGAGGCCTGAACTTGACTCTTGGGACTGCCTGCTGGGGTTTGGGGAGCAGTAGTGTGATATCGCAGGGCCTGGCTGAGTCTTCTCTTGCAGGAACCAGCCCACACTCCTAAGACACAGCTACAACTTTCCTTTTAGGTCCGCAGCAGCCTTAATCACAAAGACCTACTGCTCAGTGCATCCACGGCACTCACTCATCTTATTTCTAAGTTAGGCGTCATATTCCTAAATACTGTGGATTTAGGTTCCTTTGGGTCCTGCTTGTCACTCAGGGGACTCGGGAAGATACGATTTTAGGGAGATGCTAGAGTCCATTGCATTGTGGAAACTCCGTCTGCCTCCTTTGATCCCTGACGCTGGCCTCACTCGTGGTGAGGCCTCTTTCTCCTCATTAGGCTGTGGCGGGAACCATCCCCAGCTCGGGCCCTACATTTAAAACCTCGGCTGCATTTCCAGACAGAAGAGGAAGTGGTGAGGTCTACCCGGAGCGCCTTGGCACTTAGAGGGGCTCTGGGATCTATTATCCCCCAGCGCGGTGCTGGGGAACAGACCAAAGCAAGGGGCTGTCCAGAAACCACAGCCCTGTAATCTTTCCAAACCCTGAAGACGGCCCGTGCACCCCCAAACCCTGCCCGCACAGCTCCCAAATCCCTTGTTCTTCTAGAGGCAGGGCGAGTCTGTTTCCCAGATCACAGCCAAAAGGGGAGGGGTGTGGGGGGCGGGGAAGCAAACCTCTTCTGTTTGGTTTCCATAGATTCGACAGAGAGATTAACTGCCAAGGTCTCCATGACACACCGTATCAATCACAGGCTAAATGTCATAATGAGAGCTGGGCAGGTTGTCAAGACAGGCTTCCAGATTCCAGTTACAGCTTCATACTTAAAGATTTGGACCCGAGGAATCACATGCCAGCTCCGAAGGCTTCTTGGCCTGTGTGAGCATCCTTCTCAGGGGGACAGAAGCCAACCTGGGCTCCTTCACAAAGGGGACAAGTGGATGACATAACACAGTGGAAGGAAGTAGCTGGACACTAAAGATCAAACACTAATTTGATTATTGGTGGCAAGGAAGAGACATTAGGGGATAGTGGGGGCCGTGGCACACTAGAGAGCCGTTGCCCCCCCCTGACATGGGACAGCGACCTGCCGTTCCATGTAGGAATGCAATCCAGATTTTTCTGATATCGTTGAAAGATTTTATTTATTGGGGGTGTGTGTCAAAGCACAGGCGTAGAGGATAGAGAGTGGGAGTTGGATCCCTTCTTCCACCATTTGGTTCTGGTGACTGAACCCAGGCTTGGCAGCAAGTATCTTTACCTGTTGAGCCGTCTTGCTGGTTTGGAATATATTTTTTAAAATTGTTTTGTGTGTATGTGGGGGGGGGTGAGGGTGTGTGAAAATGTGTTGTCAGAGGACAGCATGAGGGATCTGTTCTCTCCTTCTACCTTGTGGGGCCTGGGGAATCAAACTCAGATTGTTAGGCTTGCCAGCAAGTGCTTTTACATACCGAGTCATCTAGCCGTCCATTTTCTGATATTTTTCTAAAATGCCGTAGAGCCGCCAGAGTCTTAGAAAGTATTTTACTTTGTTCTGCTTTTGAGAGGGGACATCAATGTGTAGTCCTGGTCTAGAAATCCACTATGTAGACCAAATATGCCTTGGACTTTGAGCTGTCCTCCTGCCCAGCCTCCCAAGTCCCGGGGGATTGCAGGTACCAGCCACCACGACGAGCTTAAAGTTTTACAGTTCTGAAATCAGATCAAAATCTTTTCTCTAGCCAGGCCTGGTGGCGCATGCCTTTAATCCCAGCATGCGGGAGGCAGATGCAGGTGGATCTCAGTGAGTTCGAGGCCAGCATGGTCTACAGAGTGAGTTCCAGGACAGGCTCCAAAGCTACACAGAACCCTGTGTCGAAAAACAAACAAACAAACAAAAAACAAAAGCAACGACAACAAAAAAACATTGGCTATGTGCTTGTTGTAGTGATCTGAAATTATGTCTGATTTTCCTTTCTTTTAAGTAACTATATTCTTTATAGTGTCTATGATATAAATGCATTATTGCAGGGCGGTAGTGGCGTACACCTTTAATCCCAGCACTCAGGAAGTAGAGGCAGGCGGATCTCTGTGAGTTCGAGGCCAGCCTGGTCTACAGAGTGAGTTCCAGGAAAGACGCAAAGCTACACAGAGAAACCCTGTCTCAAAAAACCAAAAAAGAAAAAAGAAAAAAAAAAATCCCTAGTCTCTGGAGCACATAGCCATAACTGCATTACGCATTACTTCAGCATACGGAGGGGAAAATCACCCCAAATCCCATGCAAGTTCTGTGTTAGGGTTGTTAGGTATGGAGAAGGTGCTTGCCCTGAAACTGGTGGCGGCTTTCTTGGGGGCTCTAGAGCAGTCCTGCGTTATCCTACAGGCCTTACTTAGGACTGTCTGGCCCTACCTTCTGTCAGGCTGCTCTAGTCCCCTGTGCTTCCTGGGGAACCGTGGGGATTCCAGTCTGGAGAGGCCCCACAGATGGCCCAATATCTTTAGGAAAAGCAAAGCCTGGTAAGCAAGCCCAAGACCTCATGCAGGGATGTGGTTCTGATGCTTCAGGGGAAAAGGACCTCCCACCCCTGGGGAAACTCCTCCCTCTTCTGCCAGCAGCTGCAGAGGGCAGTCCCTCCCACTCCCACTGGCAGAGCCAGGGCCCGGGACTTCCCTTCAGCCGATCTGGGGTTAGTCAGAACCAGTGTCCTCAAGGACACTCTGGGGTCATCGGTATAGCTGGGAAGCAGCACCATTTCCTCTGTGACTTGACCTTCCAAGTTAGGCCAAAGCTTTTCGTGTGTGTCTCATATCAACCACAGAACATGGCCAGCCAGGTCACGTGAGAGAGGATTGGGTACACGTTGGCTAGGCTGAGCCCCAAAGATCTCTGGCTTATAGAAGTTTTTGATCTAACAGAATAGTTTATGATTTTTTTTTTTTTTCAATCTGCCCCCTGGACTGGAGAGAATTGGTTTTGCTGCAAAAATTTGAGTCTGGGACCTGGAGAGATGGCTCAGTGGTTAAGAGCACTGACTGCTGCTCTTCCAGAGGCTCTGAGTTCAGTTCCCAGCAAACACATGGTGGCTCACAACCATCTAGAGTGGGATCTGATGCTCTCTTCTGGCATAAAGTTGTACATGCAGATAGAGTACTCATATACATAAAATAAATAAATCAGAAAACAAAACAAAACAAAAACTTGAGTCTGAATCTCCAGGCGCCATGTACAAAGCTGAGCATGAGCCTGTCACCCCAGCACTGTGGGGGCAGAGGCAGGAGGATTGCCGGGGTTGCTGACTGCAGCTCCAGCTCCAGGTTCAGTAAGAGAACCTATTTCTCAAAGGACTAAGACAAAGGATGGTAAAGCAGGACACCCAACATGGCCTCTGGCCACGTGCACATATCACACACCTCCCCCCGCCCCACATTTATGCAGTTTTTAGAAAAGTCTACCCTCTCTTCAGAAATACCTGTGGATATTTGTATTCCTGGGGGAAAGTTAGTTCAAATTTAAATGCGATGTAAACCACATTGCTTCCTCAACATCACAAGTTGGGTCTGGAATGTTCTCTGTAAGGAGTGGGTGAGAACATTGTTGCATAATGACTCTGTTAGTGGAATAATACCTACTGCTGAATGTTGGATTTGGCAGGAGTGTCCAAATATAAGTATATACATATTTTCAATTTGCCTCAAGTCTTTATGCATTTTGAATCTACCAAAAATGAGCCCAACCAGAACATAAAATATGTGAGTTTTTTTTTTTTTAAATTAAAACTTGGACAAGAAAACCCAGGAATTTTTGTTGTTGCTGTTGCCTATAATTTAATTCTTAATGTATCAGACGTAATCCAAATGTAACAGATTTTTTTTCTTTTGGATTCTGGCAAGTATGTTAACAGGAGGCAATTATGTGAAATAATATAAAATCCTTTTATTAAAAAAAAAAAAACAGAGAAGCCTTCGCTTAAGCGGAAATTTAATATTACTTCTCCAGTGGCGACGATGTCATGAACTCGTTTGATTAACTCTTCAAATGGTTCACAATGCTTTGGGTGGTAATTTATGAGCTCCTAATTGATTTTCCCAGTCTTGGTTGGGCAAAGGTGGGCCTCCCGGAGATGTGAGGGGGCTGGAGGCCCACACTTCCCGCTCCCCTCTCAGACAAAAGAACCAGCCGGGATGGACATTACCCAACGACGGAGGGGACTCTGTCAAGGGAGATGAGGTCCAGGATGCTGGTGACGCCTGCCCCGGCCAGTTGTGGTCCCCGACCCCCGAGGAGCTGGGTCTTTGCCTGCTCTTGAGACCTGTGAGAACGCTGCAACGCTGCAGGCAGTTTCCCAGCGTGACAGACGTTCAAGAAGGATTTCCCACAGAGTGTCACCTCAGAAGGAGCCCCGGCCAGAGAAGGGTAAAGGAGGGTTCATACTGGGGGGCAGGGGGTGGGGGAGGGCGGGCGCTGTGGCTCCCACTGGGAGCCCTCTCTGCTTCCTGTCTGGACCACTGTTCCTCCCTAGGTCTGCCTTTCAAATGCCACACTGGGAAGGCTAAGGACCTTGGCAAGGCCCAGGGCCAAGGCTGTTCTCATAAAACCACCACGGAAGTCCTCAGAGAAATCCCAGAACTGGCCAGACTCCGAGGAATGAGCACGCGGGTGGCCTCACTCTTTGTATTCCCGGGGAATGTCTGTTCTCAAAACCTAGATGGGGCATGAGTGCACCACATTAAAACCTGAAGGAAAACAAAAATCAGACTGACTAGGAAAAATGACATCAGCCAGGCATGGTGGCGCGCGTCTTTAATCCCAGCAATTGGGAGGCAGAGGCAGGTGGATCTACCTGGTCTGCAGAGCGAGTTCCAAACAGCCAAGAGCCACCCAGAGAAATCCTGTCTCACAACCAAAAGGCGAGGAGGGGCAGGGTGTGTGGGTGGGTGGGGGTGGAGGAGTGGGGCGGTGGGAGGGATGTTGGAGGAAAAAGAAAAGAAAATGTAAGAGAGATGACACCAAGGTAGTAAGTGGGGTACTTCGCTCAGCAGTCTTGCATCCTAACTACGTCAACAGAGTTGACCACATTCCTATTCAGAATATGCGCTCATGGATGAGCCTATACTGCTTGATTTTTTTTTTTTTCTCGAGACAGTGTTTCTCTGTGCAGCCTTGGCTGTCCTGAAACTCTGTAGACCAGGCTGGCCCCGAACTCACAGAGATCCACCTGCCTCTGCCTCCCGAGTGCTGGGATTAAAGGCGTGCACCACCACTGCCTGGCAATTTTTTTTTTTTTAAAGATATGTCTGTGTGCATGTGTGTGGGCACACGTGTTCAGGTACAGGTGCGTGTGCCTCTGTGTGGCAGCCCAAAGTCGACACTGGGTATCTTTGATCACTCTCCATTTTATTTTCTGAGTCAGGGTCTCTTGCTGTACTCAGAGTTCGTGGATCCCAGCTAGTCTAGCTAGCCAGCCTGACCTAGGGATCTCCTGTCCCCTAGTGCAGGGATTACAGGGAGCTGGGATCTGAACTCTCAGCTTTCTGTTTGTGGAGCAAGAACTTTAGCCACTGCGGGCGGTGGTGGCGCACGCCTTTAATCCCAGCACTTGGGAGGCAGAGGCAGGCGGATCTCTGTGAGTTCGAGGCCAGCCTGGTCTCCAAAGCGAGTTCCAGGAAAGGCGCAAAGCTACACAGAGAAACCCTGTCTTGAAAAAACCAAAAAAAAAAAAAAAAAAAAAAAAAAAAAGAACTTTAGCCACTGAATCCTCTCCCTCCTGATGTTGGGAAGAATTGTACCACTTGCGTGTTCTCCCGGGCCTGGGAGTTTTATACACCTAGTGCCCAGCTTCCTCGTAGAAATGGGGATACTATAATGGCCGGGGAATTAAATGAGATCATCTTAGCCCCACCACATCAGCTTGAAGAACACCCCACAGAGCAGAGACGTGGATGAAGGAGGGAGGTGAGTGATGTTCTAAACCAAGGGAAGAGAGAGTAAGTCATGTGGCCAGGGCTGAAGGTGATGGTGGACCAGTCACAGAAGGAAATACAGGCACAACTCGCCTCGGCACCCTCCTTTGGGTGGTGGGATTCATTAGATCCTGTGTGAAGTCAAGAGAGGCTTTTCCGAGATAGTTCATTTCTCCTGGACTTGCCAGGCTGTCAAGAGCCTTCACCACCTCTTTACTGTGGAAATGGAAGACACAGGACCCATCCAGGGTCACCAGAACAGAAGTCAAACGTCATCTGCTCTGGAGCCGGGCTGAGGACAAATGCAGTTACATCCCCTAGCGCAGGCCCTGGTGCTGTTCTCCCAGGCCCACACATCCCTGGGTAGCATCCAGAACAGAACAGCCAAGCGAGAGGCCCCTGTTGCTGCCTGAACATCCGTGGCACCAGAACAAGGTAGGTATACCTTCAGGCTCTGAGGTACATTGGGCTCCAGTCTACCACTGCCCGAGCTGTGTGACCGAGGGCAAACCACGTGACTCACTGTGCCTCGGTTCCCTCATCTGAAGAGGGAGACAACGTGGACTAGAGGAAATGCGTTAGTACTTAAAAGGAAAGCTCTCGAAACTGTTGTGGGGACCAGGTGCATGCCTATAACCCCAGGACCAGGGGTACTGGGGACATGGAAACCCCTCAGAGTGTTCTGTGGCTGGTGACCGGCCTTGGGCCTGCGCACAACACCGCGCTGCCTTTCATCTGTGGTGAGACAGACAGTCTACCCTCACCCAGGCCCCAGTGCTCCTCCAGCTCCACTGTTACCCCAGGGCTGAGACATCCTCAGCCATGGCGTCTGGCTCACTGATGAGAGACTGCTGCTGCTCCTCTCTCCTTAGCCTAGATCTGCCTTTGCCCTTGAGGTGGCTTTAGAGCTGCCTGGCCTTCCCTAATTCTCCTCTGAGTTCCTCCCTCTTCCCACCTCCATGCCCAGAGTGCTCCCTCAGAAGCCCCTCAAGTCCCGCTGCTGGTACGTAGACGTCAGACTCCTCCAGCTTGTCCGTATGATCCATACAGTGAGAACAAGCAGGGGCCACAGGGAAATTGTCAAAGCAGCAGAAAGAACATGGCGCATGCGGGGTCCCCCAGGGGCTGGCGACCTCCTCACATACGACCCTCATGTCCCCCTCTTGGAGTATTTTCAGCTTCTTAACAGTCAGTGCCTGGTAGTCCCAACAGCTCTTGGCCCACCAGTGACGACTGGGGCCGCAGGACAAGGGCACTGGGATCTGAGACACGAGAGATCCCCTTCGGTCCTGCCTCACATGCACGCTGTGTAAGCTGAGTGGCTCTATCTCTCCATCATCCAGCCCCCCCATCTCTACTGGGGTGTTTCCACCCCAGCCCTGTGTTCCCCTCAAGAGTGGGAGATCTGTAAGGAGTATCTTATTTTGAGGATGGCTTACGCTCACCAGGACACCCGAGGCTTGAGTGCTGGTTTGTAATTTGCTCTGCCCTACAACGTGAGCCGAGGGAATCTGGTACCTCTATTTCCCTTGCCCCCTGACTCTAACCAGCTGGATGGACACAGGTACAACCTTGCTAGAGTATGAAATTCAATACAGAGCATCCAGTGTTTCAGAGAGGGTCTAAGAACCGCAACCCACTCAGTTATCCCCTAGAAACAGTTGCAGCGCCAGAAATTCAGATTTAGAGGTAAGGAAAGAGAAAGCAATTCAGTGGTGTCTCCAGAGAATGCTGGGCTAGCGAGAAGCCTTTCATACGAAAAGGATGTTCTCCACAGCTCCAGAAACTGCGGAAGTGAGGTTTCCAATCTCCACAGCCATTTTCTCAAAGAACATTTGGCTAAACCCCAGAGGCAACAGCCTTCCCATTCAAGGACCTTACCTGGGTGCCCTGGGTGCCCGGCTGGGTTAAGAGGTACCGGTCCGTATGTGTGTAGCAGCCTTACACGAAACCTCCAGACTGGCTCAGAGGGTCTATTTTTAGGGTCAGATCTGCTGACACTGACCTTGCAAGCTGTCCAGTCTGAGAGGAGACCTGTGGCATTTGTTTGCAAAATGATTCGCCAGTGTGACCCGAAACCCTTGACTTAAGCAGGTCCCATACCTGGAGGACCACGTGTTTGTCCCTGGCCCAGCCACAGATACAGGACATGTGGCCGCCAGGGTGGCGACAGATGGGGAATCCCCCAGCTTTGTTTCCTTAGGCTGGATAAAGCCAGGTGTCTGTCGGCCCTGCCATGGGCTCTGTCCCAGAATGGCTGGGATGGGGGAGGTTTGCTTGCTGGCATGGGGTCCATAGGAGGCCTCAGGGTCCATAGCATGAAGAACTCTCCTGTAGTCTTCTCTGAGCGTTTGGAGAGCTATCTCTTGGGGGAATGGATGGGATGGATACCACATCATGAAGAGGGATCCATGAAACCCTGAGAAACAGCCTGGTGGGCAAACACTGTCATACTATTTTCTGCAAATCTCCCACCAAGTCCCCAACCTTTCTCAGCTTCAGTGAGGACAGTGGTCACAAGCCTACCCTCTTATATAATTATGAGCATCGAAGGAGAGAAAGTGTAGAGAGCACTTAGCAAGTGCCTGGCCGTGATGACACGTAGAACATTCTAGATGCTGTTGGTGTTCTATCTCTCTTTTCTCGCCCTCCCGCTTCTATTGGTCCAGCCTCATGAAGTCCCACCACGATAGCCCTCCTCTTTAATGTCAAGGGGAAGAGACCCATGCAGTACCCTTAATCTCCTAGTAGAATTAGGGCTTGCTACAACTTCTCATGAACGATGTGGTTTTTCTTTTTTCGTTTCTTTTTTTCCTTTTTCTTTTTGAGACAGGATTTCTCTGTGTAGCTTTGCGCCTTTCCTGGAACTCACTCTGTAGACCAGGCTGGCCTCAAACTCACAGAGATCCCCCTGCCTCTGCCTCCCGAGTGCTGGGATTAAAGGCGTGCGGCGCGCCGCCGCCACCACCACCTCCGCCGCCGCTGCCACCACCCAGCTACCATGTGGTTTTTCTATTCTTTCTCATCCTTGTCACTCATCGTGGGTGTGGGGGGAGATGGGGAGAAGGCCACCAGTCTCCTCTATCCTTCCGTTAATGAGGTCCTTGCACTGTCTTGGGCAGCTTTGTTCAATAAATCTTTCTTACACCTAGCAGGGTTACCCACGGCTGCTGTAACTGACCGTGATTGTTAATGCTAGTCTGATCCATTGTGAAGCTGCCCAGTAATGCAGCTTTTATTGGGTCGGAAAGGAAAGAGAATCTGAAAGTGCCCCAAGGCCCAAATGTTCCCTGGAGTCAAAACAACAGGGTCTTGACCAGACGCTTCAGTAATTATCCTAAGAAATAAAGGAGTCAGAGGTGCTAAGATTGAAAAAAATCGAGATAAAAGACTTCTTTGCAGGGAGGCTTGACAGGACACTCAAGGTCCTGGCCTAAGACAGGGCTGAATTGGCAAGAGAGACCTCTGAAAATGTGGGGTCAGCAGTGTGTGTGTGTGTGGGGGGGGATCAAATAGCTAAGCCAGGTATGGTGGCATGCATCTGTAACCCCAGGAGGCAGGCGAACAGCCCTAAGTTCAACACCAGCCTGGTCTATACTGTGATTAAGTCAACCAGAACTACTTAGCCATCACTGTGTCTCAAAACAAATGAACTCATGTCGGGGAAAGAGAAAACATTCCTGCAGGTGTCCTCTGATCTACAGGTACGCCCGTGCAGGCCTGCACACAGAGCAAATAAATAAATGTAAAACAAGTGATGAATCCATCTGCCAATCAATATCTGAAGACATTTAGGATAGCTAGATGATATATAGATGGATTGAGGATAGATCAATGAAAGAAATATTTCTTCCCATCTAAGATGGTAGATGTAGTAGAGTTACATAAAGCCAAAAGAAGGCTGTGAGGCGGGTTACAATTTAGATGTGAAAGGCTCCTCACAGGCTGGTAGAACTGTTTTGAGAGATTGGGGACTCTTAAGACATAGGGCCTAGCCAGACGTGGTGGTGCACACTAATCCCAGCACTCGGAGGCAGAGGCAGGCGGATCTCTATGAGTTCAAAGCCAACCTGGTCTACAGATGGAGTTCCAGGATAGCCAGGGCTACCAGAGAAACACTGTTTCAAACAAACAAACAAACAAACAAACAAACAAACAAACAAAGAGGTAGGGCCTAGCTGGAGAAAGTGGGTCACTGGGCAGGGAGCGGTAGGGTGTGGTGCTGTCCTGAGGGGGATATCCGTATCTATCTCAGATGGAGCACACTCTGTTTCCCATCTACCACAGAGCTGCCATGCCTTCCTCACCCTGGTGGACCATATCCCCTCCAACTGTGATCCTCAATAAACTCTTCCTTTAAGTTGTTTCTTCTCAGGAATTTGGTTGCAGTGATGAGAAAAACAACGAATACAGAGGGACTGTTGAGTCTCACCTCCACTAGACAGACCGTAAATGATGAGCTAGAGAAATGATTCTCACCTCCACTGGACAGACTGTAAATGATGAGCTAGAGAAATGAGTCTCACCTTCACTAGACAGACCGTAAATGATGAGCTAGAGAAATGATTCTCACCTCCACTAGACAGACCCTAAGTGATGAGCTAGAAAAATGGTGGGCCTCTCCACTTTCTTTTAGTCCTTCATATTTTAAACTATGCTCTGTGCCAGGCATAATGGCTCACCTTTAATCCCAGTACTTGAGAGGCAGAGGCAGAGGATCTCTGTGAGTTCAAAGCCAGCCTGATCTACACAGTGAGACTAAGGACAGCCAGAAATACAAGGAAAGACCTGTCTCAATAACACACACACACACACACACACACACACACACACACACACACACACACACACACATTCGAAATGCCAAACACTATGCTCCGAATAGACTAGCAGGTTGGGGAAGGGTGGAAACCCCCATCATTTTCCATTGAGAACTCCAGGAATCCTGGGAAGACTAATTAGAAAAGTGGTGGCATTTATAGGGGACACCTGGGCTATCCTTTAGAAGCCGAAGAGACGAGTCTGTTAGGTACAACACCATTCTCTGCTTAACTCTGACGGCAGAATGGGAGCCATGGGAGGACACCCCCATACCTCCTCATGTGGGTGAAGCAAACAGCATGTCGTCAGGATGTGAGTGAGCCAGGCAACCCATGAGCCCAACCCAGAGGTATCCAGCTAATGCCAACCTCTAGAGGATGCCCCCAGGATGTGCACACAGCTGGCTTCTGAAAGCGCTCTTGCATTCAGGTAGCTTCTTACGGATTTGTAATAGCTGGGGTCCTTTTGACATGAGTACCAGCTCTTCCTTCCAATCCATGTGATTTTCATTGGCAAACTCTTTTCCCTCAGGACCCCCCTTTTACCAATTTTCTCCAGTTTCAGAGATGGTAGACACTGTCCTTTCCCAGTGCTCTGGGTTGAAATCTCATGGTGGCTCAAAAGTAAGATGTGAGGGGGCAGAATAATGTTCTGCCTCCACCTCCTCCTGATTCCTGAGACCTGTGAGGAATACATTGTAACATGGCAAAAAGAATTAAGGGGCCAGGCGGTGGTGGCCCACGCCTTTAATTCCAGCACTCGGGAGGCAGAGGCAGGCGGATCCCTGTGAGTTCGAGGCCAGCCTGGTCTACAGAGTGAGTTCCAGGAAAGGCGCAAAGCTACACAGAGAAACCCTGTCTCGAAAAACCAAAAATAAATAAATAAATAAGAATTAAGGGTCCAGGAATTAAGACCACTCATATCTGACCTTAAAGTAGGCTGGTTAGCCTCATCATCCGGGTGGGCCCAATGTACTCAAAAGTTTCTTCAAATAGGAGAGGGAGGAAGTGGAAAGCGTGGCATGATGGGAAAACGGTGGACCTACTGCCGTTGACTTTGAAGACTGGAAGGGTCCCATGCTGGAAGGTAGCTTCCGGAAGCTAAATAAGACCAGGAAGTAGATTCTTCCCTGGAACCTCTGAGAAGGAAGCAGCTCCTGTTGACATCTTGCTTTTCCCCTCCATGTGTATCTAGTCAACTCTAGCTGTGATAACAAAACTCATAACCCGGGAGGCTTAAGCAACAGAAACAGATTTCCCACACAGTCGAGCCTGAAAAGTCCAAGACCAAGGTTTTGGCAAGGCTCACGTGTAGTCTTCCTGTCTTCCTGACCTGTGGATGGCCACCTTCTTGCTGTGTTCTCAGTGTACAAGGACAACAGGGGAACCATCACTTGCACGGTCTCATCTCTCCTTAAGGCACTAATCTTATCAGATAGGACACCGTCCTTCTGACCTCATTTCATTTGCGTTCCATTGTCTACTAACGCCCTTATCTCCAAATGTGATCACACTTAGGGATGAATTTTGCTGGGACTGAGTGAGGCAAGGTTGGGACAGAGGTTTCCCTGCCACAGAGCCCAGAGTTCAGCAGCTGGAAGGCCTTCTCTCTTCTGGAAGTCTCCCCTGCCTTCCATATTTCTGGGATAGAGAGAGCGAAACATTTTTTTTTTTCGAGACAGGGTTTCTCTGTGTAGCTTTGCACCTTTCCTGGAACTCACTCTGTAGCTCAGGCTGGCCTCGAACTCACAGAGATCCACCTGCCTCTGCTTCCCAAGTGCTGGGATTAAAGGCTGCGCCACCACCACCCTGCAAGAGAGTGAAACATTTAATTTGTGTTCTATAGGCTGCCCAGAGGCCTCCATGTTTTAGCTTTGAAGAAGTCAGGGTAGGATGTTTGGTCCAACTCCTGGGCCGGTTCCACTGTGGTCTTCAACCCCTTCACCCTGCTAGCACCTCTAGTCCATTCCCACATCTTCACATCCCTTCTTGCCACCATCTTCTATTACTTTTCTGAAGTACCACTCTCCCAAGGCCATGTGTGGGGCAGAGGGGACCAACCACAGCACGGAGCAGCTCTGAGTTTGATGCTCGACTGATCCATTCTTTGAAAATTTTTGGGCTGAGCCCCATCCCCAGAGAGCTTTTCTCTCTGGAGACTTGTGTCCCTGTACCCACCAGTATTTCAAGACTCACAATGTGTACTATAGACACAGCTTTCCTTTTTCCCTATCTGGGTTTTCTCGCCCCTGTCTCTTTACCATGCACGCCATTTTCCTAGTAACCTATCAAACAAGGGAGATTTTTTTTGACCTTCCCCAATACAGTTGCCTATAGAACCCCAAAACAGAAGGTCTTATTCTGAGTTTGCATTTTTAGAGGGTCCCTATAACACACAAACACCCCCCCCCACACACTCATACCCCCTCCACACACACACACATATTACCCACACATACATATACCCCACACATATATATACCCCCCCACACACACACATATATACCCCCCACACATATGTTCCCCCCCACATACACCCCCACACACATATATACCACCCACATATACACACACATATATACCCCCCCACATATATACCCCCACACACATATATAACACACACACACACACACACACACACACACACACACACACACACACAGCTATAGGGGCAGGGAGAGATGTTTACAGATCTTTTAGAATAACTAAAAATAAATTTAAAAAAATCATAATGTTGAATGGTAAGAATTTCAGGAGATCTGGGCTATTCTGTCTTGGTCATAGGGATGGGTACACAGCACTTCTCATTGCCAATAAAGTTCTATCAAGAAGGGTGCATTTTGATGCCTGTCAGTGTATAAGCCCCTGGGACTTGTAGATGCTTTTGGTTGCTCTGGATCCAGCTGTCAGTGCCGGCCAAGTATGACCTGTAACTCTATCTAGCTTTGTGACGCACACCTTCCAGGCCAGGGAAGCGTTTTCTCTTCTCTTGTTCTGTGTCCTTAGAACAAAAGGGGGACAGAGTCTGAATTCTGGGAAGGTGGATAGGCTGTCTTGCCACTGACTTTGGAGGCAGTGTGGGAAGGATTTGAGCTGTGGAGGTACCTCAGTGAAGGACAATTGATTCTCCCTGTCAAGTCTGGGTACCAAGATGATATGCAGAACCTGACAGTGCTGTTTTATTAACTCTGCCTAATAGTTCTGGAATGCCCTAGAATGAGCCTGGAATTCCAACAAATAATATTATATATATATATATATATATATATATATATATAATATATATGCACGTATATACATATATGTTTGTTTTTTGAGATAAAACTTCATGATGTAGCCCAGCCTAGCCTTGAACTTCTGACCCTCTTGCCTCAGCCTCTTAAATGCTGCTATTACTTGCATGCACTACAATGCCTGGCCTCATAATATTCTTTTTGTGTGTGTGGTTTTATTTATTTTACTTCTTTGGGTATATATGTGTTTCTCTCTGTGTGTGGATATGCCACAAGTGTGTGGGTGTCTGCAGTGGTCAGAAGAGGGTGTAAGATGCCCTAGAGCTGGAGTTACAGGTGGCTGTGAGCTGCCAGGGGCTGGTGCTGGGAACTGAACTCAGGTCCTCCAGAATGCAGTATGTGCACTTAACCACTGAGCCATCTGTCCACCACCATTCTTACTTTGTGACAGTTTTGCTATATACCCCACAGTAGCCTTGACTCTCAATCAGCCTGCCCTGTCTCCCAGGTGTGGGATTACAGGCGTGCACCAGGACACCCAGCCTCCTTTTTTTTTTTTTTTTAAATAAATGTGTGTGTGTGTGTGTGTGTGTGTGTGTGTGTGTGTGCAAACAGTCATGTGCATATTTATGGGTGTTAGTGCACATGTGTGCACGTTCATATGGAGGAGAGAGGCCAGCCTCCAGTGCCATCCCCAGGAACACCATGTTTCCTTTGCAACAGGGTCTGTTCTTGGCATGGTGCCCTGGGGCTGCTCCCGTCTCCACCTCCTCAGGGCTGTGATTACAAATGTGTGGCACCATACCTGGCATTTTTGTGTGGATTCTGGGGATGAAACTCAGATCCTTATTATTTTGAAATATGCACTTTATTGACTGGGCTGTCTCCCCTGGCCCCTCCTCATATTCTTTAATATGTGAAGCAGTGGGTCTAGGTGTAATAAATGTAACCCATAGTGACCTTTCTTTACATTGACTACTAGACTTATAAACCACTTATTTATTTGGTTGGTTGGTTTGGTTTGGGGTTTTGTTGTTGTTGTTTTTTGGTTTTGTTTTGTTTTTGAGACAAGGTCTCTCTACTTAGCCCCAAGTGTTCTGGAACTCTCTCTGCAGACCAGACCAGCCTCAAACTCACAGAGATCCACCTGACTCTGCTTCTCAAGTGCTGGGATTAAAGGCATGTGCCACCATGCCCTGTTAAATCATTTAATTTTTATGACAATATTTTATGCATTAACATTTTCAAAAAACATGAGTTAAGATTTTCAGGTTCGCCGGGCGGTGGTGGCGCATGCCTTTATTCCCAGCACTCGGGAGGCAGAGGCAGGTGGATCTCTGTGAGTTCGAGGCCAGCCTGGTCTACAAAGTGAGTTCCAGGAGAGGCGCAAAACTACACAGAGAAACCCTTTCTCGAAAAACCAAAGGGGAAAAAAAAAAGATTTTCAGGTTCACTTAAGTCATTTTGGTCAACTTTATCCAATGGTTATTCCATTTTGTTCATGGAAACCATTTTAGAAGAGTAAGTTCTCTTAAGGATCAGTGAGAGGTCCTCACCCAAGGCGACCTGTGTTTGATCTCTAGAACCGACATAAAGGTGGATTACACAAAGCTGTCCTGACTTCTCATGTACATCTGGCATTCGTGCCCCCATACACATATCATGCACACACACACAATAATAAAATAAGCGTAAGATTTGCAAAAGAACCCTTTTGAAGATACATAGCGAGCCAGATGTGCTGGCACATGCCTCTAATTCCCAGCACTCAGGAGGCAGAGTCAGGCAGATCTCTGAGTTCGAGTCTAGAGAGCGAATTCCAGAACAGGCCTATAGAAAGAAACCCTGTCCAAAAAAAAAAGGGAAGAAGAAGAAGAAAAAAAAGAGGAAATACACAGTGAAATAACCTTCCCTCTTTATTGTTTTTACTCATTTGTATTTTGATATAGATGTGTTCGCATGTTTTGCACTTGGAATATTCAGTAGACAATTTTACTTCAGATTCATTAGAGCAGCACTGTCCAAGAGAAACATAATGTGAGCCATGTTTTCTGTTTTTTCAATTTTTAGGAGCCACATTAAAAAAAATAGTAAAAAGAAACAGGTGAAATTAATTTGGATATTTTATTCTACAGAATATATCCCAGATATTATCATTTCAACATGTAATCAGAATGAAAATTTACTGGAGCAATTATTTGGCACTACTGGTTTTTTTTTCCCTGTAGAAATCCTTTGAAGTATATTTTAAACGTCTGAGTATTACAGCCCGTCTCAATTTAGAACAGTTATGTTTCGGGAGCTCAGTAGCCCCACGGGGCTGGTCTAGATTCACGAGAATAGAACGCAACAGCGTGGTGACAGGAACCTAGGCTTGGGACTTCCATTTGTCCCTCTGCCCAAGTGCAAGACAACCCCCCCTTTCATCTCCCTCCCCCAAAAGGACACCTTGCACATAATAACAGCCCTTCCCTTCTCCCCAAGTCCTGTTGATCTCAGTTCCTAAAGCCCACTCTCTGTGCGCATGCCTGGGAGTCAGCTGGTGGCTGGCCAGCCCTCATTTGCTGTAGAACTGTCACTCTTGACTTTGATGGGTGAGCTATGTGAGGACATGTGTTTGGAGAGAAGGCCTAAGGACCGGGGATGTTTCTCTGAAATCGATACCACTGTTTATCACCCTGGCTGTCAAAACACTGGGAATGCCTGCTGTGAGCTTTCTGTTCAGGGGCACTTGAGCCCTTGGGGTCCAGGTCCTGGGCTATACACAGGGGCCTTTCTAATCTACCCCCATCTCCCAGAGGACCAATGCCTTTTGAGTCCCTCTCCAGCCTGTCAGTGATCTCAAGCAAATCGGTCAATTGTGTCTCCATTAGCACCTCGGTCTTCATGCCAGGGATTGTTTATTTTACGGCTTGATGGCTGTTCCTCTTCACAGCCTGTTAGTGTACCACGGTGACATTGATGAGGCTTGACAGGGAGCTTGTGTGGCACAGACTGGAGAGCACAGAAATAAACGGCACATGCTCTCCAAACACACACACACAAAAATGTGTTCTGCCGGGCAGTGGTGGTGCATTTTAATCCCAGCACTCGGGAGGCAGAGCCAGGCGGATCTCTGTGAGTTCGAGGCCAGCCTGGTTTACAGAGCGAGATCCAGGACAGGCACCAAAACTACACAGAGAAACCCTGTCTTGAAACGCCGCCCCCCCCCCCCCCCAAAAAAATGTGTTCAATTCCTGCCTCTGCCACTTAGCTCTAAGCTGGTCCTGGTGTCCTGACTTCAAGCCATCCCCAAGTCCATAGGTTGGAAATAATAATGGGAGGCACTTATTGTGGATTAAACAACATAATCCATTCAGAGCTCTTGGCTTGATGACATACTAACCACAGCTATTCTTTCTATCTGTGCTTAACTAGATTCTAGTTAATTACCTTAGCTCTTTGGAATCTCTATTGAAAATGAACAGTCCATTGGGTCTGGACTCAGCCTGGGGATGCAGCTGACATTCCCACACCTGAGGCCCCAGCCTGTGTCCAGTCTCTGTTCCAGCTTGCAGTAAGACAGGATGTCAGGGTCTGTCTCAGGTGAATTCACTGTCCAGTGACGAAAAGGCTCCTCTGTGAGTGAGGGCTGCCCAGAACAGCCAGGAGACTCAAAGGAAAAGCTTTGGAAGAGGCCCACCTTGACACCAAGGGGAGACTAATGAAACTGTCATATAATATGCTGATTGCCCTTGAGCCCTATAGGACAAAGCAAACACTTGTCACACAGACAGTGGTACTATATCAAGCTGCCATGGATATTTTGGTTCTGGGATAAGAATTAGCCACCCATAATAGTTGAGTTGTGCCCAGGACCTTGAATCAATCCCAGTCAAATCTCAGGGGCTTTGGCCTGGAAATGCAGCTCAGCAACCAAGCCCTTACCTGGCATGTCCTGAGGCCTGAGTTCTATCTGCAACACCACATAGACACAAAACAAACAAACAAATATAATTATTTGCCTGGGAAGGAGGAAAATAACAGGATGGCCCAAGGCTAATTGCTAGGAAGGAATGGACATCCATATAGTATGCAATGAATCTTGTTTTGGTCAGAAACCAACAAGAAGCAGAATTCATCATAGAAGGGTAAACTGAGTCAATAAGTGGAATGCACAGGGAGAACAGTCTTACAAGGACATGCCTAGGAGACAGCAACTGTGGAAAGTCATGTCCCAGAAAATGAAGACAGCCTTCTCAGAGATGGCAGAGGAAAAAGGTGGAAGGAACCTGGGCCCCTGACTGAGCTTCTGGAGCCTTGTCTCCTCACCTATCTGGACTGCCCATCTACTTCTGTACTGTGATGTGAGAGAGAAATAGGCAGATGCTTAGACTGTGTTCTAAAGTTCCTGTGGTAGTGGCCTCCCACACTGTTTATGTGTTCATAGGCCAACTCAGCTGATAGAATAGAGCAGCTGATGGGCAAAATGATTGCAGGTAACTCATAGAGCTGTAACTCATAGGGCTTTGTAGGCCACGGAAAAGAGTTGGGATTTTATTCTAGGGAGGATGGTTGCATGACCTGAATTGCATTTTATGTTTGTTTGAGACAAGGTCTCACTATGTAGCCCTGGCTGGTCTGGAATTCACCATGTTGGACCAGCCTGGCCTTTGAGACCCACCTGCCTTGCCTCGGGAGTCTGCCACCACACCCAGCTTTGTGGGTGGAGAGTGGAATGTAGCAAAATTAAAGCCAGGGCCTAGGAGACCAGTGAGGAGGATGTTGTAAATGTCCAGGTAAGAGGTGCTGGTCACCTTCGTTAAGAGTGATAGCGGCAAGGGTCAGATGGGAGAAATGGGTTAGATGCTAGACATGATTTTGATGGTAGTGTATAAAGGATTGCTTGATTAAGTTGACTTTGTAGGGTTCTTAAGTGAAAAATACAAAGTTCTTCCAGGCCCAAGGGTATCACTATTATGCACTAAAAGCTCCCTGATTCTGATGGTGTGTCTAATCTGCCATAAAATGCCTTCGAATTGGATTAAGGAAACAGCTCACTACTTTGGTGGCTTTTAACGCGTTCTCAAACTGTCCCTGAGGCTAGTCTCAGGAGGGAGGGGTGTCAGCAAGCCTGGCCGAGGACCCGGGGAGCCCCTCACAGCTGCTACCTGTGCTCTGCCTGGCCCTGCCCAGCAAGGAGTGGCTGAGTGCCTCCTACAAGCTGCAGAATACCATAGAATGGCGGGAGTATGACAGGAAGATATATTGTGTCACTGTTCTGCTGTTCTCTGTACTGGGATACACAAAAACAGCTAGTCATCGATTTTTTTTTTTTTATTTCTTAGCCTTTCTCAAAGGTCCTGTGTCACGCTGCTGGAATTAAGGATGCTTTAGTTACTAAATGGTAGCATGGCAGTCCCTTCTTGGTTAAAAGATCAAGCTCCTGGAATCTCCTGTTCTTGCCCAGGATGGATGTTGGTATACCTCAGTGCTGATTGCACTTGGTCAGATGAAGAGGCGCCTGGGTGCTGGGGGGCCCTTGAGCCTGGGTGCTGCTCACCTGTGTTGGCTGTATAATTGCCTCCTCCAGAAACCTAAACAGGTACAGAACAAAGCTTCCTGCCACCCTCCCCCCAGTCTACACCTGGGCACCCCCACCTCTGTCTGGAGCAGTGTCTTAGAGAAGAGTGGGCACTACACATGAGCCACTCTGCTGACTGCCCTCTCCCCTAGTCCAGCAGAGTATGGACCCACTTTGAGTCCAGTCTCGCTACGTATTCCTTCAACCATTGACTGTTGAAGTTTAGAACTAAAATGTCTGCCAGTGGGCTGTGTTTTGGAATCTTGGTCTCCTGCCTGTGGTAGGGTTGGCAGGTACAGCCTGTGGTACTGTTGGTTGGCAGGCATAGCCTGTGGTACTGTTTGCTGGTGTAGCCTGTGGTACTGTTGGCTGGTATAGCCTGTGGTACTGTTTGTTTGTTGGCAGGCATAGCCTGTGGTACTGTTGGCTGGTATAGCCTATGGTACTGTTGGCAGGCAGTAGAAACTTTAAGAAAGGGGAAGAAGTTAGGTTATTGGGAGGCTTTCTTTGGAAACAAAAATGGCACTCTCGTCCCTTCCTTTCTCTCTCCCAGGCTGCCATGAGGTGATCAGCTCCTTGGCTCCAGGCTGCCAGCAGGATGTGCTACCCAGACCCAGGCTCCAAAGCAACATGCCAGCTGACGGTGGAAATGTCCGACTCTGTGAGCCACCACAAGCCTTTGCTTTTTTGAAGTGGGCTGTCTCAGGCGTTGGTTCCGGTGGTGCGAAGCTGAGCAGCACATCCATCCATTTCCATCTCCTGTCTCGCCGACGCAGTCTATCGGTTGCCCTCTACTGAATTTCTCCCTTCTCTCTGGGACTATAATAACAAAACAACTTCCAGGTAGGAGTGACCACTTGATAAATACAGGGGTTCATGTGGTTGGGGCAGATGGAGTTGGGCAAGGATTGGGGGTGGGGGGAGTCTCATGTAGCTCAGGCTGGCCCAAAACTCATACAACTGAGGCTGACCTTGAATTCCTAATATTCCTGTGTTGAGATTACATACATGTGCCACAACACCTGGATGGGAAATACAGTTTTCACATAATTATGTTCCATGTAATATTTGGGGCAAATTTATGTTTTAAAATATTTGTTTCTTAAATTGAAATGTAACTGAATGTCTTATATTTTGTTTCCAGTAGTACCCTCAAGAAATGTGCTTGTGGGGAAAGTGAATGAAAACAAAAAAAAAAAAAAAACACTTAATAATTTCTAAATACTGTGCTGAATACAGAGCTTCCCAGTTCTTGGCTGGAGAGACTTGGGCTTCAGAATAAAGAAGGCTTCCTATACTTGCTCTCTGGTGGGCATGGATCCCGGTCCTCAAGGAGCCCATTGTGTGTGAAGGGACAGGGTGACAGGGAAGGAGGAGGATGCAGAAGGAACTGACTGTCCTTCTGCCCTAATCGCACCAAGAGGGCTCTCTCAGAGTGTGGGGAGCCTCCCCCTGCCAGCAAGCAATTGCTTACCCAGGGATTTTACGAGGATTTTTTTTTTTTTTTTTTTTGAGTTGTAATTGAAAAGAGGGGATAAAAAACCTCTTAGACATTCCAGGTTTTACTCATAAGTCTTCAGGAGTGTGCATGCATGCATGTGCGTGCATGCATGTGCGTGCATGCATGCATGTGTGTGTGTGTGTGTGTGTGTGTCTGTCTGTCTGTCTGTCTGTCTGTGTCTGTGTGTGTGAATACTCCTAATACTGCCAGACCATACCAAAGTTAAGGAAAACATCGAGGTTTTTGTAAAGGATATTAACTCTTCTCTAAGTTAAAGACCAGAATTGGGTTCAGCCAGGTCTACAGCAACTATAAAACCCTTTCCATTAAATCAAATATTCTCTCGTCTTTGGAGGACTGGGGATTTGCAGAGCAGGCCTGCATTTGACATTACAGAATCCTAATGTCAGTCTATTTAAGAAAACTCTAAGAGAGTACAGTTAGCTTTGCATATAAAACTTCTTGGCAGCAGTTATAAATCATATAAAAATAATTAAGAGAATATGAAAATAAATCCATAGTGCTGGAGAGATGGCTCGGTGGTTAAGAGTACATACTGTGCTTCCAGAGGGCGGGAGTTTTGTTCCCAGCACCCGTGGCTCACAAACTCCAGCTCCAGGGGATTGATGGCCACGTTACGTCTCTTTGGGCACCATAAACATGTTCATAGACCCACAGACAGACACACAAATACACATAATTTAAAATAAAAATAATTAGGGCTGGAGGGCTAGCTCAGCAGTTGAGAACACTGGCTGCTCTCCCAGAGAACTGGGGTTCGATTCCCAGTATCCACGTGATGGCTCACAACAGTTTGTAACTCCAGTCCCAGGAAGTCTGACTCAGTCTTCTGACCTCTGTGAGCACCAGGCATGCATGTGGTGCTCAGACAGGCATGCAGGCAAAACATCCATACACATAATTTTAAAATAATAATAAAATCTTTATTTTTTTATTAAAAATTTTAAGCCCAGCATGGTAGCCCATGCCTTTAATCCCAGCACTTTGGTGGCAGATGCAGGCAGATCTCTGAGTTCAAGGCCAGCCAGATCTACAGAGTGAGTTCCAGGACAGCCAGAGCCACACAGAGAAACTCTGTCTCGAAAAACAAACAAACAAACAAACAAACAAAACAATTTTGTTGTTGTTTTTGTTGTTTTTAGAGACAGGGTTCCTCTGTGTAGCTTTGCGCATTTCCAACCTAAGACAGAGCGCCTGTGTGGCCTGAGCAGGCGTCTCCATGATGGGTAAGGCGACCTGCTGACGGCCCACACAACCTAAGTCAGAAGCTCATTTTTTAGTAAAAGGGGGACCTGTAGGGCCCTGGTTTTGGGTAACTGTTGCCTTGCTTGCTGACCTTGACCTTAATATCCTCCCTATGCTAATTCCCTGCTGGGTTCCATCCTCCTGAATGCTTAAGGGAAGTTCCTTGTCTGTGTATCCTGCATAATGGGCATTAACAGCTTAGATGCAAGATTGTAAAACATTGGTAGAGAACTTCTGCCCTCTGGGGTTCTCCCATTGTGCTGTAAGCCTGTATTTAAGACCTCCTCCCTCATTCAATAAACGGCATTTGGCATTAACAAGAAAGAAAGAAAGAAAGAAAGAAAGAAAGAAAGAAAGAAAGAAAGAAAGAAAGAAAGAAAGAAAGAAAGAAAGAAAGAAAAATCTAGGCAGTAACTTTTTAGAAACAGGCTAACCTCGATCATCCTGTTGGGCCCCAGTGTTCTGAGAAGTGACAGGAAAAAGCTGAGTTCTGTGTGGCCAGCCCTCCCATCCCTACTCAGGGAATATAGACATACAGATGTGCTGTGGATATCTTTCTGTATGCTGTGAATATGTGTTGCTCTGATTGGTTGACAAATAAAGCTGTTTGGCCTATGGCAAGTCAGCTTAGAAGCAGGCAGGAAATCCAAACAGATAGACAGGAAGAGAAAGGAGAGGCAAGTAGATGTTGCCAGCCCTGCCAAGAGAAGCAAGATGTAAAAATGCCAGTAAGCCTCAAGCCACGTGGCAAAGTATAGATTTACAGAAATGGGTTAATTTAAGATATAAGAGATAGCTTGCATGAAGCCTGCCATGGCCATAGTTTATAAATAACATAAGCCTGGGTGTGTTTATTTGGGGCCAAGTGGCTACAGGACGTGGATGGGAAAGATTCTGCAGGACCGGAGAAAACTTCTGGATACACAGATGTTTCTTCCAAGCCCTGATTGTCTCAGAAAGAAGGGAAGAAACCCAAGCTTTTATTCAACACCTACTGTGTGTTAGTCTCTGGGCTACTTTTTCATTTGTTTGGTTTAGTTTTATTTGTTTGGTTTTTGTTTTGTTTGGCTTTTTTGTTTTAAAGATTTATTTAATGTATACAGTGCTCTATCTACATGTCTGCCTTTATGCCAGAGGAGGGCATCAGATCCCACTATAGATGGTTGTGAGCCACCCTGTGGTTGCTGGGAATTGAACTCAGAACTTCTGGAAGCAGCCAGTGCTCTTAACCTCTGAGCCACCTCTCCAGCCCCTTGCTCTGTTTCTTTCTTTTTCTTTTTTTTCAGAGCTGAGGACCCAACCCAGGGCCTTGCTCTTGCTAGACAAGTGCTCTACCGCTGAGCTAAATCCCCAACCCCTTGTTCTGTTTTGTTTTTTTTTTGTTTTTTGGTTTTTTTTTTGTTTTTCGAGACAGGGTTTCTCTGTGTAGCTTTGCGCCTTTTCCTGGAACTCACTTGGTAGCCCGGGCTGGCCTCGAACTCACAGAGATCCGCCTGGCTCTGCCTCCCGAGTGCTGGGATTAAAGGCGTGCGCCACCACTGCCCGGCCCTTGTTCTGTTTCTTGAGACAGGATCTCACTATGTATTCCTGGCTGGCCTGGGCCTCACAGAGATCCCCCTGCCTCAGACTCCTGAGTGCTGGGACTAAAGGTGTATACAACCACACCTGACCCCTGGACCTGCTTGTTTATTACCACATTCACAGTCGACCTACAGTGCAGTTAATGTTATACAAACCCTTGAGGAACTCAAGGTTCATAGGATTTCGTATCTGCTGGTTTCTGCAGCTGGTCGGAGGTTGACATTGGAATAGAAACCTCAGTGTTTGTGTGTCCAGGCTCCTACGGCTCCATTTCAGCCTGTTGTGGTTTAAGTGAGAAATGTCTCCCCATATTAGTGTGAGTAAACACTGTGACCAAGGCAACTTGTAGAAAAAAGAGTTTGTTTGGGCTTACAGTTCCAAAGGGCTGGGAGTCCATCATGGCGGGGAAGCATGTCAGCAGGCCAGCAGGAAGGCTGTTGATCACATCCTCAATTCAGAGTGAACTGGAAGTGGTGAAGGATTTTCACTTTCAAAGTCCTCTTTCTGCACCACTTAAGACTTCCCAAACAGCACCAACTGGAGACGGAGTATTCAAATTAGACCCTTTGGGGGACATTTCTTATGCAAATCTCTATACCCTGTAGGCTGATGTATTTGAACACTTGGTGGTGGGAAGGCTGTGGAACCTTTGGAGGTGGAGTCATCTAGAGGAAGTACACCATTCGAGAAGGACCTTAAGGTTTAAGGCCCGCCCCTACTCCCTGTTCTGCTTCCTGTGTGCTGATGAAAATGTTATCAGTCTGCCTCCTGACTCCCAGGTAGGCCTCAGGATCCTACTTCTGTGCCTTCCCACCATGATGGACTGTCTCCCCTCTGGCTCTGTAAGCCAAGACTCAGCCTTCTTTCCTTAATCTGCTTTGTCAGGGTATTTTATCACAGCAATGTAAACATGACTATTACATCACCCCACATAGCAGCTTAGCTCAGGTGTGGAGATGGTGATCAGGTGGATGGTCAGGAGATCATGTCACATGGGTGGTCATGTGGGTGGTCAGATGTTGTGTGGGCGGTCAGGTGGTCACATGGGTGGTCAGGCAGGTCGGGTGGTCAGGGTAGTCAGCAATATAATAAACATCTTTGTCCAGAAACATTGGTGCTTCTCTAAAGGAACAGAACTGGACCAAGAATAAGACAGGGTTTGGGGGCACACCTGCAATTAAAGCACTTGGGAGGTGGAGGCAGGAGGATTAAGAGTTCAAGGTTAGCCAGGCAGTGGTGGCTCATGCCTTTAATCCCAGCTTGGGAAGCAGAGGCAGGCAGATCACTGAGTTCGAGGCCAGCCCGGTCTACAGAGTGAGTTCCAGGACAGCAAGGGCTACACAGAGAAACATTGTCTCGAAAAAAACAAACGAAAACAACAAAAGAAAAGAATTCAAGGTTATCCTCAGCTACATAGCAAGTTCAAGGCCAGCTTCCTCTCTTTGAGCTGCTGCCTCAAAGCCTGCCTCAAAAGCCCAAATCCAGACCAGGGAGAGGGCTCAACAGGGGAAGATACTTCCACTAAGGCTCCTCAGTCTGAGTTCAGTCCCTGGGACCCCCATGATGAAGGAGAGAAGCCAGTCTCACAAGTTACCCTGTGACCTCCACACATGCACTATGGCATGCACATCTACACAACATAAGTAACAAAAGACAAATGAAGCAAGGCAAAACCAGAAACAAGAGAGGAGCTGGCCATAGGGGTTCATGCCTGTAATTCTGCCACTCGAGGCTGCTGAGTAAAGGTCTTGAGTTTAAGAGCAGCCTGGGCTACATCGTAAGATCTCATCCCATAAACAGGGGAAAGGAGGAGTGCTTGGCTCCAATTTGAATGTGCTGACCAATCGTCTCTCCAAGGCACTCAGTCAGCCTTGTCAGACACTGTCTGCAATCTGACTGAATTCTGTAAACGGATGAGGTGTCTTCACGTGACCTCAGAGATGCACTTGGAGAATCTCTTTGGGACCTCCCATGGTATAGCTGAGGATGTAGCTCAGTTGATAGAGCTCTTGCCTGCCATTCCGGAGCCCTGGACATGATCTCCACAACCCTGTCAGTCTGGCGTGGTCTTGCGTATCTGTAATCCCAGCAGTCGGGAGGTAGAGGCAGGAAGATCAGAAGTTAAAGGTCATCCTGAACTGCATGAGTGGGGTCAGGGCCAGCCTGGGATATGTGAGATCCTGTTTCAAAATAAGCCACCACCAATAATCCAAAAAAAAGAAAGCCAAGATTGTTATGGGAGATGGGACTGTCTCCTGGGAAGCTTCCCTGACTTACGTGACAACTCTGATGTCCTTGGGTATAGACTGCAGCATTTTCCCAGACTCTGGCTGAATGGGGGACTTCATTCTTCTGTGCCTTGCCTCTGATGGTGGGTGCTCTTGTCCCCAGCGGTTTCTTCTCGCTTCTCCATTCCTGACTCCTGCTGCTTCATGGCTCCTGCTCCCCATGTCTCTCCACATACCCCTCTATGTCCGATGACCTTTGACTCTGGTTCATTCCCACCACCCCCCACCCAGAAAGTCTCCTCAGGCTGGCATTCCCCATTCAGCAAAGAGCCCCTACCGATGACATGTCTTATATTAGAGTGCCTCAAAACTCTCTGGGCAACTTGTGGATCAGAACATACAGTAATTAAGACCGAAGATGATGAGAAGTAACAAAGACTTCAAAAATGGTGGTATCAACAAGAGAGGGAGTTTTGGGGATGAAGAGATGGCTCAGTGGTTAAGAGTGGTTGCTGGTCTTGCAGAGGACCCAAGGTTGGCTCCCAGCTACCATGTGACCTCTAACAAGTCTGTAACTCCAGTTCCGGAGGATCCAGAGCCCCCTCCTGGCATCTGCAGGTACTGCACAAATGTGTTGGCCAGCCATACACACAGGCAAAACACACACTTCAGAAAAGATAGATGTAAGGGAAACAGAGGAGGAGTGGATCTGGGGGAGAGGGGAGGTCGGGGGGGGGGTACCGAGAGGAGTGGAGGGAAGGGAAACCAGTCAGGGTATAATGTATGAGAGAATTAAAAAAAAAACATATTTCTTTCTCTTTTCATGTAAAGGAAATGTGGAGGCAGAGACTGTCCAGGACCAGAGCTCCACAATCCCACTCACACTCCATATAGGACCAGGGAGGTGGAAGCCAAACGTTTTTGTGTTTCGTGTTTAGTGTGTGTGTGTGTGTGTGTGTGTGTGTGTGTGTGTGTGTGTGTGAGGGCCTTTCTCTATTGCTCTCCCTCAAGGTCTCTCACTGAACCTGGAGCTCACTGTTTTAGGTGGGCGGGGTGGCCAAAGAGTCCCCAGGTCCTGCCTGTCTTTGATGCTCCTGTGCTGTGGTTACAGATGTGGCCCTCATCCCTGGCTTTTATGTGGGTGCTGGGGACCTCAACTCTACTTCTCAGGCCTTCACAAGTACTTTACCCACTGAGCCATCTCCCCACCCCATACCATTCTTTTTTTTTTTTTTTTTTAAAGATAGGATTTTACTATGTGTGTCTGGCTGGCCTGGAACTCACTATGTAGACCAGGCTGGTCTTAAAATCACAGAGATCTGCCTGCCTCTGCCTCCCAAGTGCTGGGATTAAGGGCGTGCACAGCCATGCCTGGCTAACACACCATTTCCTTTGAAAGAGGCTTCTCTGGAGTTCTATGCAATACCTCCACTCTGTCTCATTGGCTGAGGTGTAGTCACATGCTTATACTCACCTAACAAACTTCCGTCAGCTTCCTTTTCCTTCCCCAGGCCAGCCTGTTTCCTCGGGGGACTGGGAAATGGTTGCCTTCTCTGCCACCTGGATCCTTATGGCTCCCCCTACCTCTTCCCACTGCAGCCCCAGATTCTGAACTCTGTCTACAGAGTCCCAAGAATGTGCCCTGCTGAAACCTGAGCTCCAGGCCAAAGAGAAGGTTCTGTCCCAGCCTCTAGACACCCCAGCCTAGGCAGCAGGGGCAGGCTGCCCACATGCACAGGCCAGGATGACTGGGACTGGCCTCTGGAGCCACTATTTTGGGTGTTGCTGACAGTGTATGAGCAAGAAATAGCAACAAGGGCTGAGTTGTCTGTTGGGAGAAGAACCTCTGGGCATTGGGGGTAAGCAGGTTGGGCTGCTCCCTAGGACTGGGTTTGATCTGGATAATTCCAGGCCCTACCAACTCCGGGTTGAACTGGAAACAGCTGTCTCTCCCCTGAGTTGGAGCAGCCATGTATGGTCTGGCCTAGATTCTGGGATGACGCTGGGCACAACAGCATGAGCTTTCTGCCATTTTCCAGCTAGGATATAAAGCCTCCTGTACACTGGAGCAGCTAACAGCCATCTCGAACTGGGACTTAGTGCCCCAGAGATGTGACAGAGTCAGCTGGCAGCGCTTGTCCTAAAGCCTGAACCCACATCCCATTCTGATGTCTTCCTCAGAGCCTCAGTTTGCTCATCTGTAAAATGGGAGTGTGAATGCATACCTACCAAGCCAGAACACTTTTATGTACATTCTGAACTGCAAATGAAATAAAGGGAAGCTAAGGTCCAGTCCAGGTCAGCTTCATCCTGCCAGGTTCCCTGACTTAGGCCACTGTCCACTTAGGAGGAAGGGATACATTCTCTTTCATGCAGCTGATTGCTCAGGAGTGCTTCTGTCCATAAATGTGCTTCCTTGGACAGGATACCTGTTCTTATTTGCACAGAGGAGAAGCACTCACCCTCCAGGAATGGAGCAGAGAAGGGAAATGTTCCTTAAGCCCCCCCAGAAGAAGTCAGAGCTGGCTCTGCAGTCTTGGTGGGGACTCTGAAGAATTCAGGGGCCTTATGAGTTATATATGTGGCGGGAGAGTGTCAGGCGAGCTGGATGGGAGACATTGCATGCAGGTGCAGCTGGGGCAGAGAGGCCATCCAGTCCCAAGACATGTCAGGATCCAGTCTCTTTCACGGCCCTTGTTACAGGCCAGGTAACGTGATGTGAACCCACAGCTGATGCCCCATGGACCCACAGAGCCGCACCTGAAGGGATTGGAGGAACCGTGTCCAGGATGACAGCTCTTATGGTTTGAGTCTGAAATATCCCATCCAGGCTCATCTGTTTGAATGTTTGGTCCCCAGCTGGTGGTGCTGTCTGGGGAGGTTTTTGAACCTTTGGGACATGGAGATGGGTTATGGGTGACAGGCATCTGCTCTACCTTCTTCTGATTCCAGCCTGAGATCTCTGCATCTAGCCTGATGTCATAGTCACTGCTCTGTTGCTGTGTAAAGACACCATGACCAAGGCAGTTCTTATAAAAGAAAGCATTTAACTTGAGGCTTGCTTGCTTATGGTTTTAGAGGGTTAGTCCATGGTCATCAGGGCAGGAAGCAGACAGGCATGTGCTGGAGCAGTAGCTGAGAGCTTTACAACTTGATCTTCAGGCAGGAGGCAGAGAGAAAGAGACTGAGCCTGGGCCTGGGCCCGATGTGGGCTTTTGAAACCTCAAAACCCATCCCCAGTGACACACCTCCTCCAACAAGGCCACACCTCCTAATCCTTCCCAAAAAGTTCCACTAAATGGGGACCAAGCATTCAAACATATGAGCCTATGGGGGCCATTCTCATTCAAACCACCACACTGAGTTCTCTGACTCCTTGTCATACAGTGTGAGTAGCCTCACACTACTGCTGCCCCAGATGGAGCTACCATGACTTCCCTCAGAAACCGTGCACCATAATAATGATGTCTTCCTTTAAGTGACTTCTCTCAGGTATTTTGCACAACTACCTGTCATAGGCATGGCAACAATGGTTGGGAAACTCTGCTAAAAGTTTAGGGAACCAGCAAGAAGAGAGGGTGGGGAGGCAGTACGGGATGATGATGAATGGAAAGTTCTGCTGAGTCTGAAGTTCAAGAATAATATACAAATGGAGGTGGCTAGTGGGATGTAAAGGTTGTGAGCACAGGAGGGAGAACTAGGCCATCTCTGTCTGGGCCTTTAGCCTGGAGACGTTCCCTGAGGCTGTGGGGGCTGAGGCTCACCCAGAAGAGTAGGAGCATCAGGGAGGCAAGAGGACAGAACCTGGAGAAGCCTTCACGTTCTAGCGTCAGTCAGAGGAAGTAGGATAAATGGGAGCATCCAGAGAGGAGGAGGAAAACCAATCAATTCACCCTCAAAACCAGGCCTGGGCTCTGCAGTTCACCAGGGAGGAACCCAAGGGGAACTTTCTGTCCTGTCTCCTTCCTTTTCTCGTGTAGCCCAGCCTGGCCTCAAACTCACTATGTACTGGGGATGACCTTGAACTTCTGGTCCTTCTGTCTCTGCCTTCTAAGTGCTGGGATTACAGGGCTGAGACACTGCCCACACGGTTTATGTCATGCTGGGTATGATGGTTTGAATAAGTAACACTATTAGGAGGTGTGGCCTTGTTGGAGGAAGTGTGTCCCTGGGGGCAGGCTCTGAGATTTCAAATGCTCAAGCCCGGCCCGCAGTCACTTTCTTTTCCTGCTGCCTGCTGATCCAGATGTGGAGATCTAAGCCACCTCTCCAGCACCATGTCCGCCTGAGTGCCACCGTGCTTCCCACCCTGACAATAATGGACTAAACCTCTGAAAACTCTAAGCCAGCGCCAATTAAATGTTTTATGAGAGTTGCCTCTTCACAGCAACAGAAACCCTGACTAAGACCCTGGGGAGCAAACCTAAAGACTCACCCACACTAGGCAAGCACTCTACCAACAGAGCTACATTCCCCAGCCCCTGGCCTGGAACTTACTATGTAGTCCAGGCTAGCCTTGCTGCTTCATTGTTTATGGTGCCGTGGATCAAACCCAGAGGTGTACACATGCTGGGCATGTGCTTCATCACTGCACTACATCCCCAGCGCCAACAGTGAGGCTTTAATTGTTTTTTTTCCCCGAGACAGGGTTTCTCTGTGTAGCTTTAGTGCCTGTCCTGGATCTTGCTCTGTAGACCAGGCTGGCCTCGAACTCACAGAGATCCACCTGGCTCTGTCTCCCGAGTGCTGGGATTAAAGGCGTCCGCCGCCGCCGCCGCCGCCGCCGCCTAGCTCCAGTCTTTAATTTTTAAGACCATTCTTTTGTGCTATTATACTTGTCTTTCCGGGGTAGTGTATTCATGTCACACTAAGTGTGTGGAGGAGCGAGGACAGTTTGTGGGAGACGGTTCTTTCTGTCTGCCATGTGGGTCCCAGGGACTGAACTCAAGTCATCAATCCAGCTTGCCAGCAAAAACCTTTCCCTGTCCTGCTGTCTCATTAGACCTTCATTTGCTTTATTTGAAAATAAACTTTATTTTATTTACTATTACTGTGTGTAGGCATGATGTGTTAGGGTGTGCGTATGTGCCAGAGCATGAATGTGGTCTAAGGTCAGAGGACACCTTTGTGGAGTCCGTTCTCGCTCTCCACCCTTATAAGGTGGAAGAGTGAACTCAGGTTGTCGGGGCTGGTGCCACAAAATCTTTTACTTGATGGGCCGTCTCACTGGCCCCCAGAAGTGAATGTTGACGGTGGCCTGGAGAGGATGTGACACTTGGAACAACCTTAGCTTTGGGCAAGGGTATAAAAGGGACGGGACGAGGAAGAAGTTGCCGGTCCTCAGCACTGCACCAAACCTCCTCTTGAACCCAGAACATTATCACCGACTGATCCCACCCTGAGCTCTCTCCTCTTTGGGCCTTGTCAGATCCTCAGGTTCCTTTCCCCTCCAGGCTGCTGAGTCAGAGCTGGCAAGCCATCCCCAGGCTTGTGGCCGTCGGGACAATAAAGCCATCATCTCACAAGCATCTTCATTATGATGAACTTTTTATTATAGAGACAGACTGAATTTTCTTGTGCATAAAGAATTTTTATATTGGGTCAAGGGACTCCACCTGCTGAAGGATGCCTCAGCGGAGCCCTGACTTGCTGGTGACATCTCAGGGTCTCTGGAAACGGCTGAGACTGCCATCCCCAAGGCCAGGCAGGTCAGGCTGGGCTACGCTGGATGGAGGGGTCAGGGCTTCGGGCGTTCCCTAAGTCAGAGTTGCCCTGATTCCCGCCTCAGCCTGTTGTCCAGAACCTGGAGCTGTCGGAGAAAGCCTGAGTTGGGGCAGATATCTCGGTGGGCCTGCACCGTCTGGATAGCGTCTACCAGTGTCATGTTCTCGCAGATCATGAGGAAGGCCAGGACAACTGTGGCAGATCGGCTTACCCCCATGGCGCAGTGGACCAGCACGCGGCCTGTAGGAAGACCAAACCTAGCATTGGCCGCCTGCACCCACCTCACCTTCGGGAAGAAGGGACAGCTCTGGCCATCCCTTTTGTCCACCTGTCTCAACACCCTGGAAAACCCGACACTGTCCTCATTGTCACATGGGGCCACAGAGGCTCAAGGTCACACAGCAATTTAGCGTATGGCTAAGGTGGGCAGCTGGGCCCCTTCGGGTCCAGAGGGGCTTCCTCTGATAGCCATTGCAGCTCTAGGAGAGGGTCCCCAAACTTCTGGAGTCCCTTGGATTTACACCACAGGGAATACCCTCTTCTTCTCTCTCGGCCCTGTTCTCTTCCTGCTCATGGAGCCTTTCAGCTACCTGTATTTCCTCTCTGAGTCTTTGCTAGGTCTTGTGGTTTCTGCCTAGTGGGCTGGCCTCTTTCTAAAGGGTATGGTTATACTAGTGACGATAACGGAGTGTGTGTGTGTGTGTGTGTCTCCCTAACGCTGCCATAGCAAGCACATGTTACCACGCCTGCTTTTTCCATGTAGGTTCCGGGGACCGAACATAGATCTTCCACTTGCACAGCAAACTACCAACTGAGCCTTCTCTCCAGCCCCCACGCTGAATCTCAGTTATATCTGCAATTGTTGGTTTCCGTGATATACTCATCAAATGATAATAGCCATCTGCTCCCTAGAGTGGGAGGGTCCCTGATGGGGTTGGTGCCGTGGACTCCCTACCCATCGGGGCTACTGGAGAAATGCATAGTGGCTCATCCCACCCTGACCCCAACCTGCCCGGTCCCTTCCCCAGCAGCTCACTTCGGGGAGTATTGAGGGCTTCTCTGATGTATCGAGCAACAGGCAAAAAGTAGACACTGAGGTCAAAGAAGGGATTGTCGTCAGCCTCGATGCCATAGTACTCCAGAGGTGTTCCACGGTAAAACTTGGCACCTGTGTCCACTTGAAACTTGCCTGCAGCGACATTCACAACGTGGGTGATGCCCAGTTGGATCAGCCGGCTCTTGTCTCGGGCCGCATATCTGAGGAAAACGTACGTGGGAAGTTAGGGTGTGGAGGTGGATCTCACAGGGTCCGAACTTAACCTCCATCCCACTGTTCTCCTCCTAGGGTAGAGACTGAACAGTGAACTTCCCTGATGAGGGCAAGCCTCTAGAGCAGCGGTTCTCAACCTTCCTAACCCTGCGACCCTTTAACATAGCTCCTCATGTCCTGCTGACCCCCAACCATAACATCATTTCATTGCTACTTCGGAACTGTAATTTTGCTACTGTTATGAGTCGTAATGTAAATATCTGATAATGCAGATTATCTTATCTGCAACCCCTGTGACAGGGCCGGTCAACCCCTAAAGGGGTCGTGGCCCCACAGGTTGAGAACTATTGCTCCGGACCTTTTCATCCCAGGAAACTTCCTGGATGGACATTTAGCTATGTGCGTTGAAAGCTTTAGAGATGTGTGTATACTTTTTGCAAACACTTTCTTCTAGGAACTGATTAAAAGGAAGGATTCAAAATGTGCCAACAGACATTATATAAGCTAAATTTAGTGATATTTAACACTGAAATATTAGGGAGAGGCCTTTTTCTCCTCCTCCTCCTCCTCCTCCTCCTCCTCCTCCTCCTCCTCCTCCTCCTCCTTCTTCTTCTTCTTCTTCTTCTTCTTCTTCTTTTTTGGTTTTTTGAGACAGGATTTCTCTGTTTGTAGCTCTGGCTGTCCTGGAACTCTTTTTGTACACCAGGCTGGCCTCAAACCAACAGAGATCCTCTTGCCTCTGCCTCCTTAGTACTGGGATTCCTGGCTGAGAACTTATTTGACTTAATACGTTATGAAGTATGGTACAGTAATCCTCTTTTATCTGTGGTTTTACTTTTCACAGTTTCATTTGCCCACAGTCAACTATGGCTTAAACCATTTTTAAAAATTCTATCAGTGAATAATTAATAGATGTTAAGTTTTGCACTGTCCTGCTGTGTTGTGCCCAAGGATGTCAGTTAGTAGTAGTTGTCAACTTTACAGATCTGTGGAGGAGAGGAAACCTCATACAAGGGAGGAACTGCCACCATGACTGGCCTGCGGACATGTCTCTGGGGCTTTTTTTAGTTGCTCATTGATGTAGGAGGATGCAGCCCACTGTGGGCAGTGCCATCCCTAGCAGGTGGGCCTGGGCTGTATAAGGAAGGTAGTTAAGCAAGCCAGAGGGGGCAGGTCAGTAGGTAGTGTTCCTCCGTGGTTTCTGCTCCCAGCTCCTGCCCTGGCGTCTACTGTAACTGTGATCCAAATAAGCTCTTTCCTCCCCAGGCTGGTTTTGGTCAATGTTTCATTATAATAACAGGAAGTAAGAAGCTAGAACAAGGACTGGCGTTACCCTTTGGGCCAGTGTATCCACACTGCATATGCTATTTTAACCATTAATTGTCTAGTAGCTGACTCAGTTATAAGACTGAGTGTCGTGGTATCACAGGCCTGTGTTTAATTAGCCCCTACTTAATATAATAATTACTGTTTTGGCCGGGCAGTGGTGGCGCACGCCTTTAATCCCAGCCCTTGGGAGGCAGAGCCAGGTGGATCTCTGTGAGTTCGAGGCCAGCCTGGGCTACCAAGTGAGTCCCAGGAAAGGCGCAAAGCTACACAGAGAAACCCTGTCTCAAAAAAAAAAAAAAAAAAAAAGAAAATAATTACTGTTTTGTTATTATTAGTGTTACTTTCTTAATCTAATTTACAAATTGAACTTTACAAAGGTATGTACTAGTAGGAAAAAAGACAGCATATATTATGAGCATTTGACACTGTCTTTAGTCTTAGATATCCACAGGGGGATGGCGAACACACCCCTCGGGTGAAGCAAATTCCTGTGTGTCTAAATTATGAAATACCATGAGTCACTATAATGTGGTAAATGCAGGTAAACAAGGGAAGATATTTATTTTTTTCTAAGAACCTGTGAAAATACAGGATATAAAACAGAATGTTATAGGAATTTTTAAATATGTAGTAGGATTCATTTAAAAAGCTTTCTATGTAAAGCCTATCTCAAAACGGTATTACAAAGTGATGGCATTTTTACCCAAAATAGATCTGTGAAAAAGCACATATGTGTTTTTAAAACTCTGCAAGGATCTTTATCTCTGTGGAAAGAGGAATATTGTTAAATATTAATCCATGCTTGAATTCTGAAGATTGATTTATGTATGTATATGAGTGTTTTGTCTGCATGTACATCTGCACATCAGAAGAGGGCATCGGATCCCATGGGACAACAGTTGTGAGCCGCCATGTGGGTGCTGGGAATTGAACCCAGGACCTCTGGAAGAGCAACCAGTGCTCTCAACTGTTGGGCCATCTCTCCAGCCCCATTAATTCTAAATACAAAGGGAAATTCTAAATTCTTTCTATATATTTAAGTCTGTATGTTCTAAAATTTAAGAAAACTTTTAAGAGAAAATAACAGTTTCTCCCTCTCTCTCCTTTTCTCTCATAGAAACCTTGGGAAACTCATGTGTTTTCCAGGACACCTGTACTAAATGCTCCTAGGATCACTGCAGCAGTTAAAAGTGGATCAGTACAAATGAAGAATTTATGGTATAGTCACACAGTGGAATATTATATAATAATAACTTCAGCTATACAGAATAACATTATGTCACACAATTTTAACCAAATGACGCTGTCCATAAAATACACACAATATGGGCTGTTTGCCATACAAGTGTGAGGACCTGAGTTCAAATCCCTAGCACTCACATAAAAGTCAGATGTAAGCCAGGTGTGGTGGCGCACGCCTTGGATCCCAGCACTTGGGAGGCAGAGGCAGGCGGATCTCTGTAAGTTCCAGGCCAGTCTGGTCTACCTAGACAATTCCAGGTTAGCCAGGGCTATAGTGAGATCCTGTCTCAAAAACAAAAATGGTGGGGGGAGCATAGGGAGGTGAGTAAGATCAAATACATGAGAACTTGAAAAATCTCTGCCAAACCCATCAGTATGGACAATGAATATACATCAGTTAAAAAATAATGACAGCCAGGCAGTGGTGACGCACGCCTTGAATCCCAGCACTCGGGAGACAGAGGCAGGCAGAGCTCTGTGATTTCAAGGCCAGCCTGGGCTACAGAGTGAGTTCCAGGACAGCCAGGACTGTTTCACAGAGAAACCCCGGGTGAAAAACCGAAAACAAACAAACAAAAAACAAAACAAAACAAAAAACTAATGAGACAGGCCTGGTAGCATGTGCCTTAATCCCAGCACTCAAAAGGAAGAGGCAGGAGGATCCTTGTGAGTTTGAGGCCAGCCTAGTCTACCTAGGGAGTTCCAGAAGAGCCAGGGCTACACAGTGAAATTCCGGGTCAGTGATGATGATGATGATGATGATACTTATTTTAGGCAGGCTAGGCACATAGCTCAATTTGTACAGTGCTTGCCTAGGGTTTGATCTTCAGCATAAAACAGGTGTGGCGATGTACTCTTGTAATCCCAGTGCTTTAGAGATGGAGGCTGGAGGGTCAAAAACTCGAGGTATCCTCAGGTATATAGGAGTTCAAGCCAACCTGGGGTACTTGACACCTTGTCTTAAAAAAAAATAAATAAAAAATTGTCGCTTAAAGCATGGTTATCCACCGAGAAGGGGAACTCGCAGAGGTAATTCTCTATTTCTGGACGATGAAACGGTTTGTGTGTGTTTTGTATATTCTTCTTACCTGTGTCCTGTTTCCATAATAAACGTAAGAAGACAGGCAAGTATAGGCAATGGTGAGAGGCAGCGGATGCCAGCTGGAGGAAGCTCGTCCTGCCACTCACACCCTGTGCCACCCCCAGCTCCTCCGTGGGTCTTACTTACGCATCTCCCAAGAAGAGGTTGGGCCAGACCTCATTGATGTGGGTCATTGTGGCGGTCCGGCGGACCCACAGCAATCGTTGCAGTGAGGCTAGCGTGGGTGGCTGGTAGGGGGGCACCTGGACCGCCCCGTGTATCTTTGGCCTCCGAAGGTCCTGCTTCTGCATTGAGTCCATCCTGGAACAGAGTGGATACGACAGCAGCTGGAGCAGGGCTCCCCGAGGACGGGTCCAGTGGACAGGGAGGCCTGCGATGCAGTACCGGGAACCCCTGGGATGCTGTGGGGCCAGCCTCAGCTATGCTGAATGAGGCTAGAACCTAGAACCTTTTCCCTGGGAACAAGGAGAACTAGAATCCCCTTGTCAGTGCCATGGCGCTAAGTAGACCTTTCCTGAGGCTGTGGATGTTAGAAGCTTTGGCCTTGGGGACCTTGGGGAATCTCTGGAGGACAAACCAGTACAGACCCTACCCCTTAAGTCACTGGAAACCCCAGCTGGCTGAAGCTCTCAAAAAGTACCCAGGATGTCCGTTCAAACCCAGGCAGCTCATCTCCAGCCCCCACCCGCGTTGTTTCTAGGTCTGGTCCCTCAAACCCTCACTTTGAGGTGCTTGAGGTCAGAGCACTGTCCAGGGTCATAGCCCAGCTACAAACTGGCACTGATCGGCCTTTTCACACCAGGTGAGCTGGGGCCTCTCATATGTAGGATGCATCCTTTGTGGTATGTCCCTTGTTTTCCACGGAGGGACATTGAAGTTCGGGGTGTCAATTCAGCGACATCTAAAGACAAACGGCTGGGGTTGATGTCTATTTCTGAGTGACTTCAGTTCCTTCCCCACACCTTCCAGTTGCCAGGGGGTAGTCACCAGCCTGTCAGGGCTGAGCCACACATCTGCTTATAGGCCCCAGGCTTTTCCTCCTTACCCCCGTGACTGAGGCCAGTGCAGCTGTGCAGGCCTCACCCGGATGGGGTGGGCTGTGTCTGGAGTCAGCTGGCTCAGGCCATCCTCCGGGACCCTGCAGAGCTGGGGTGTCAGAGGCACCAGAACCCTGGCCTGGTGCCGTAGTGGGAAGGGGGACCTATCTTGGCCAACTGCCCCTGGTCCCTTCAAGGAGTAACTAGAGAAGGTACAGACTGGGTAGAGCATCTTTTCCCTCTGGCAGGCAGTACCAAAACTGGAAAAAGAAACAGGCACCCAGGAGGCCACTGGCTTGGCCAAGCTCACCCAGCGGGTGGATGGTGAGCTGGGAGGAACTGAGGACCGGGCTTTATCCTTCATCCCCCACTGTGACCTCTCAGGGCAGGCTGAGTGGCCTGCCACCTACCTAGGGCATGGTCTGGGGTCAGGAATGGGGGACTGGGTGCAAGGGCAGGACTCTGCGTGTGAGTGGAACAGTGCTAAGGCAGATTCCGTCCAGAACATAAATGTTGTGAAGCGCCTAGAATTCCACATCCATGCATTTGAGCCAATGGGGGTGGGGGTGGGGATGAGAGCAGGCCGAGGCTGCTTGGACTGAAGCAGTGACCCTTCCCCCTAGTGTCTCTGGTATTGAACACACTTGTCCTTCTGACCCTCCTGAAGATGGGGGACCAGCTGAAGAGATACCTAGAGAACAGACTTCCCTTAAAACTTGGCCAGGGTATATACATTCTGTGGCCTAAGCGAGTTTTCATTCCTGTCTCGACCTGAGTTTCTCATAGTAAAGATGGCTGGGTTGCCTGACTTCTGTAGATTCTCTGGTATTCTGCGGGCTGCAAGCGACAGGAGTCACTGGAGGAAGTATCGCCGGACCAAGGGACATCAAGTTGGAGGGGACCCCTGAGTCCAGAGGAGTTCAACAGCCACTCCGGCCTGGAGCCACCGGGTGGAATGCTCCAGCTCGGAGTGGAACCAGACAGGGATTTAGGGAAACCCTAGGCCCCTCACAGGTCTGCTAAATTTGGTGTGGGGTAAGGCTGCCCTCTGGTGGCCAGTGTCTGCCAGGCAGCACAACTGTGCCCCAGAACTATGTCAGGGATTTAGGGGCAGTTTTTAGCCTTCCAGGTCTCACCTAGATCTGTAGGAAAGGTTTTCCTGGACTTAGGTTCTCATGATCAGGTCCTACTTAGGGCCTTGCTTCTGGTGCTCAGGATATATGTAGCGCAGTTACCTGCTCAGGTCCACTGAGGGTTCCTCCCGAACCTATCGGTCAAAGCCAGGCCCCTCACTCAGTCATCTATTCTTTAAGCCTTAGGCACTCCCCCGTCCCCCGACCAAAGGCAGCCCAGGGACATAGTTCCTTTGATTCCTGCTCCCCCTTGGTCTATGGAGGGCCCTGCTTGACACTGACTTGGACTTTTCCTCAGCCATGTCAGAATGAGACATGGCTGAACGTCCTGTAGGAACAAGCCTGTTCCCTTCACACTCACGATACCCCTCAGGGTGCTCCCTGGGATACCTGGCCTCTACGTCCCTGTGGTTTCAGGCAAGCAGCTGCCTCTGTGGCAGCTGTTTACAGGGGTACACACTTGCTCTCTGTTGCCTGTCTCCCACTTTCTCCCAGGAACCACAGCCTTCTAGAATACTACCCCACAGGCCCGCAGCCTCAGGCCTTGCCCAGGCACCAGGGGACAGGACAGCTGTTTGCTGCCTACCTCTTTAGCTGTGACCCCAGGACACGTTCCTCCTGCTCCCCCCAGCCGCCCCCTCTTTGCCTCCCCTCTTCCCTAGGGAAGCAAAGGCCAGGTAGGGACGGCGTTCTCAGAGTAGAGCATCGAGGAGACTGGGAAAGGGACCTTGGGGACCATGGCAGGCAGATGCCAAGGGTGAGCCCATGGTGGTCTCTGCCCAGTGTGCATCCTTGCACCCCTGGAGGGAGATGAGCCTGAGTGAGAGTCTCTGAGTTTGAATCTTCACTAGGAGCTGCTGGGAGACTCCCATGACATCATAAATGATATGCGCCTCCGTAAATGGGGCATCCGGTTATTTATATCGCTGTAATCACTCTCATCCTTTCAGGATTCAGCAGTGCCCTGGAGAGGCTAGACCTCCACAGTCTGCGGAGGTTTCACCTGGATCTCTGTTTCTTGTTGATATTCACAGCTCAAGGAAACCCATGACAGACCAGACAGAGCCCAGTACTCACCTCTTCCCACTGAGTCCACAGAGTGCTCTCATGAGGCAGGCAGTATCAACATCCCCACTTCTCTGATGACAAAACTGAGGCCCGGAGTGATAAAGCAGGAGGCCCGGGGTCATATAGTGGTGAGAGGCAGAGTTCTGTGCCTCTCCCTCTGACCTGTTTGGACTCCCCCAACTCAATCCTTACAGTTGCCCAACACACATAACATAGGCAGAGGTGCTCTGGGCACCACTACCCAGCGTTCCCAGGGGCCCCTGAATTAGGGCCATTCACCCACCTGTAGGGAGATCCTGCCCAGGCCGTAGTCTTCTCTGACAGACAGTGTGGACCGCCGGCTTCCAGCCGCCTGTCTCGGCACACTTGATGCTGTTTCTATTTTTTGATTTGAGTTTAATTATAAAGCATGCTGTCCTCTCCCTCTGGCTCCCCTTACCACTCCCCACTTGTCCGTTGGTCCCAGGGCATGGCCAGAACCAGGTTCAGCCAGGGACTTTCTCCTAGGCCCAGGCCTCAGTCTTAATGTTAGGCATACAGGAAGCAAACGGGAATTTGCCTGTGGTGTGTGGCGTGAGTGTATTTGGGTAGCTGAGCGGGGAGAAGGAAAAATCAAGCAAACCATCTTAAAAATTCCCTTTAGAGCCAGGCGGGTGGTGGCGCATGCTTTTAATCCCAGCACTCAGGAGGCAGAGGCAGTGGCAGGCAGATCTCTGTGAGTTCAAGGACAGCCTGGTCTACATAGTGAGTTCTAGGCCAGCCAGGACTACAGAGTGAGACCCTGTCTAAAACAACAACAACAACAACAACAACAAAAGCAAAATGCACACAAAACAAAACAAAAACCCACCTCCCTTTGGGGCTGGGAGGTGTCGCTCAGCGGGAAAGTACTTGTCTAGTAGGCTTGAAGCCCTGAGTTCCATCCCAGCATTGTCCAAACAGACAGACAGACAGACAATGTCCCCAAACTCCCTTGGCTTTCAAAGGTTACCCAGAACAAGGGCAGAAGGTAAGAGCTGAAAGGATCTATGCTGGAGGACAGAGATGACAGTGACCCGAGGCACATGCACACTGGTGGCATGGCACCCATCAGCGCACAGGCCTAGGAGCCTCTGTTTGGGGGTGACTAGCTCAGGATTAAGATCTGGCAGATACAGTCAAGGTAGCGCAGACAGACAAAGGTGTAAGGGGACTACAGGGCAAGTTTGTGCGGTCAGAGGCTTTAACTAGGCGCATCTCTCCCCTCCACTTCCTTCTCCCTCACTCAAAGACAGGGATGCCCAGGGGTATGCCTAGTGAGGGCCCACTGGATTTGAGATTAAAAATCTCTCCTTTTAATCCAAATGCTCTAGCCATACACCCATACCATAAACCCTACCAGATATTCTCTCTCTCTCTCTCTCTCTCTCTCTCTCTCTCTCTCTCCCTCCCTCCCTCCCTCCCTCCCTCCCTCTTTCCTTCCTTCCCTCTCTCCCTCCCTCAGCCTTACATCCACTGAACTCCCAGGATCTAAGACTCAAACACTGCTGGGGTCCTTGAGGCGCAAGGAGAGCTGGGGAGAACATTGAGGATCATCCTCCCTGGCCCCATCAGGGAACTGGGGGAACCCTGTCATGGAACCTCAGCGCTTGGCTGACAGACAGCCCACTCGAACCTGTGGAGACTGGAGACTGTGGCGGCGGCGGCTGGGAGGGTGTGTGGAACACTGGAGGGGGCTGATGAAGCAGTGAGTTCGTGAGTGAGCCCCACACCGGGGCCTTTCCATCTTCTGGGCATCCACTTGGGCTAAGGTCGCCATCAGGGCCAGGGCCAGAGTAGCAAGCTGGAAGAGCCTGGTGGCTGAGAGTAAGGACTGGCTCTGGAGGAGAGAGAACCTTCACGTTACAGGTAAACAAAGGCCCAGGTTGGCTGGGGCGTGTCTTCACCCCTGAGTTCTGTGTGCAAGACTAATTCTCCCCTCAGGGCCTCAGCCCTGGGGTTGCTGGGTACCGTTACACAGCAGGTGTACTGCAGATCTCTGGAGGCTCTCACGACACAGACACTTTTGGAGATGTCATTTCCCCACATTGGGCAATGGTGCAGCCCTGCTCAACCAACTTCCCCCAGACCAGCTGTCTGATGGGCAAGATGTTGAGGTCAGCGGCCAGGGGGTCTGAGACTCCAGGCTAAGGAAGTGAAGCGACTGGGCATGAGGCAAAAATCTGCTGCTCTGCCATGTTTCTCCTTCTTGGCTAGAGGGGAAAGAGTAGGCCGTGAACTTGCCGTCTACACAGGGAACACATGTCTTGGTTGCTAACACCAGTGCATTTCAGAGGAAGTGTGTGATGACCCAGGCTGGCTCTGCTGGGAATTTGCTAAGTCCTACAGGCTCTTAGGAGAGGCTGGGCAGCACCCAAAAGCAGGTAGGAAGGCCTTACCTACTGCACATAAGGCGTCTAAGCCTAGACTTTCCTTCTTCATCTTTCTTTTATTCATTCTCTCTCTCTCTCTCTCTCTCTCTCTCTCTCTCTCTCTCTCTCTCTCCACTTGTGTTTGAATATTTGAGTATCACAGTGTGTGTGGAAGTCAGAGGACACATTCAATCATTCCTTCCTTCCCATCTACCTTATTTGAAACCGGGTGCCTTGGGTTTTTTGTTGGTTTGTTTGTTTGTTTGTTTGTTTGTTTGTTTCTACTTCATATGCCAGGTCCAGTAACTCCCAGGGATTCTTGTCTCTGTCCCCTATCTCACCATGCACAACTAGGTTCAGCCTTAGGTAGGTTCTGGAGATTCAAACTCGGGTCCTCGCCCATGTGTGGCAAGTGCTTTTGCCTCCTAAGCCATCTTCCATCTTTCTCTGTTCTCTGGAGAGCTAAAGAATCCAGGTGGGAGGATGGCCTGCCAGGCCCTGGATAGGCAAGGGGAGCCCAGCAGCGCGAGAAAGAGAGTGAGTGGGTCCTCACTGCCAGCCACAGGCAGCCCTGCCAACCAGCTTCATCCCAGGCTCCCTCTCCAGGCTCCCAGGTGATTTCTCACTGCCAGCCACACTCAGCATGGCCTCCTTGCCCTTCCTTACCTGACTCCTTAGCTCTGGCCTGCTCCTCGCAGTTGCTGGTCCAGCTGGCAGAGCTGGCGGAGGAAGCCGCGATTGGGGAAGATCCATCGGCGCTCCTTCACCACAAGGACCGCCTGCTGCAGGGGCAGCCGCTGGTGCAGCATGAGGTAAGCCAGGACCAGTGTGGCAGAGCGGCTCACACCTACCACACAGTGCACTAGCACCTTAGCTGAAGAAGACATGCAGGGGATGGACGCCTTCCCGACAGCCAGCCCACCCAAGGGGGAGGGCCCAAACCCCAATCCCATTCCCCAACCTGTGTTGGGTGTGTTATGGGACCCTGTGTAAGTCCCTCAGCCTTTACGGGCCTCAGTTTCCAGATCTTTCAAATGAGTAGACTGACATCTCTCTAGAACTACAGTCCAAACCCTCAACATGACTTACAAAGCCTTTGAGGCCAGGTGGTAGTGGCGCACGCCTTTAATCCCTGCGCTTAGAAGGCAGAGGCAGGCCGATCTCTGAGTTCGAAGCCAGCCTGCTCTATAGTGCTAGTTCCAGGACAGCCAGAGCTGTCTCGGGGAAAGAAAACGCAAAACAAAACAAAACAAAAGCCCCTGAGAACTAGCCATCCTGCCCATGCACCTCACCTCAATCAGAACCCATTTCAAAACTCAGCTCTACGAACACAGGCAGACTTGGAGTTCCTTGGAGGTGTCATGGCCTCTGATCTTTCCTCTGATCTTGGTCTGACAAGCCTTTACTCATCCATCAAATCACATCTCACACGTGGCTTCCTCCATCAGCTTTCCTCACCACTCAAGGTATCACTTGAATCACCAAGCACTTTGTCCTTTCTGCGTGTGACCTAGAGAAACTACCGTAGTCAGGAAATCCCCGACACCATAGGCCTCTGGATTGGATGTTTGCATCCCTCTTCACATTTGCCCTCTCATATCAGCAACACTCAGAGGACATCCCTGTTTGATTAGCAGGTTCTCCAAGAGCAGGAGCCTTGGCTGACTTAAGTCTGGCTTCCTAGAGTTTAGTTCTTCCCCTGACACAGGCTGAATAATGACTAGGTGGTGGTGGATGAGCAGATGAGGAAAAAATGGTCATCAAAGTGCTCTGGCTATTACAAGGCACCACGAACCTTACCAAACCTCTCATCACACACAAAAAATGAGGAAATGGAAACCCAGAGCCTGGCTTGCCCACGGTCACCGAGCAAAGGGGCATGGCTGTTTCCCAAGATGAACATATAGTAAGGGCTCCAGCCTCTCAAGGCCTGTTATACCTGGGTGTTTTGTTTTGTTGCTCTGGAGGTACTTTGGGGCAGAATTCTGGGTACCAGGTAGCACTCTCCCAGAGCTGCCTGTTGTGGAGTAAGAACTATGAAGAAAGCGGCTGTCAGGAATGCCGAGTTGGGCCGGCAGGTTGTCCCCAGCTGTGCCGGGCCACTTCATTTCTGGCTGCCACATCTGTCACCCTGACTGCCGCTACAGTCCTTGGCTGTTCTCACACAGCCTGGTTGTGTTCTGTGTGCAAACCCAAGGAAAGGGATGGTCCTATGAGGGTGCTGTCAGACCCACATCTAGAACCCGATCCATAAAAGGACATTCTTCCTTGATACAAAATAAGAAGTCTCCAGAACTCTGCTCCTAAAAAAACAAATAAAACCCCTCCCCCCAAACTAAAAAACAAAACAAAACAAAACAAAACAGAAGTGTGGCTGCTCCTAATTCATTATGGCCTTGCTATTTGGTCTCACTTTCTCCATCTTTGTTTGTTTGTTTTGTTTTGAGATTGGAGTTCTCTGTGTTGCCCTGGCTGTCCTGGAACTCACTCTGTAGACCGGGCTGGCCTCGAACTCTCAGAGATCCGCCTGCCTCCAAAGTGCTGGGCTTAAAGGCATGCTCCACCACCGCCTGGCTAACTTTCTCCATCTGTGAAGCAATGCCATTAGATAAGATGCTGAGGCCTAGAGCAGAGTATTGTTAAAACAACAATAAAAAAGAGAAACAAAAAAAGACAAAAAACTAGGGATGGGAGGATGCTGAGGATCGAGGGGAAATTGGATATCCTCCCCACAAGTGAGCAGAATGGAATATGGACTGGGCCCCAAGTCCTACCCCCAGGAGTGTTGAGGGCACGGTGGATGAAGTCAGCTGCTGAGGAGAAGTAGGTGCTGATGTTGAAATCAGGGAGGTCGTGGGCTGGTACCCCCAGGTAGCTCACACTGCTGCCGTAGTAGTCAGGGCCTCCCTGACAGTAGAGTCCCCCGTGGGCGGCGTTCAGCACATGGGTAATTCCCAACTTCCACAGCTCAAAGCGGTTATTTGCCGTGGCCCTGGGAAGGGCAGAAAGGGGGCTAGATGCAGGCTGAGCCTCTGGGTCAGGAAGGAAGCTTTGTTTGATGCCTGATTTGGGGAGGGTAAAGCTGTAAGGGTAGAAAGGGAGCTAGAATTCATCTATAGTGAGCTGGGTCTGCAGCTTTCTGTCTCAGCCCCAGAGCTTTCTCTTGGTAGAGTTGGTGGTGTGAGGGGGTATGTTTAAATCCCTTTTGCTGTCTCAGGCAGCCTGCCCCCACCAAAGGCAGGAAGAGATTGCTTCAGCCCTGACAACTAGCTGCCCCTCCCTTATTGCCACATGTCTTCTTACTCATTCATATGCATCATCTAGAGTCACTTGGTCACCACGTCATACCTGCTACTAATCTACAAATATTTAGAAGTGACACCTTTCTTGATTCATCCTAGGCTAGGCTTCTCCACCCACTCAGTGTCCACAGGAGGCAAGCTGGGCCCAGAACCTATGCTCTGTGTCTACACCATTTCATGTTTCGAACGTTATTGCTTCCCAGACTGGCCAGTTGTCTAAGATGTGCCTGAAGACCCCAGGGACTCCCTGACCTTCCCAAGAAACAAAACGAAAACACTCAAGCTCCCCCTGCTGTTAGAATCTGGTCACTGAATCGCTCCTGGCGCTTAGGAGTCGGGCGAAAATTCCTGCCTGGCCTTGGGGCGGGCTAGCAGCAACCAGTTCTCCTTTTTCCCTCTCTGCCACCTCCTCTGGTAAAGAGCTCAAGGATTGTTTCTCCTTGACTTACTCCTACAACCCTGTTAGCAGCCACTCACGCATCTCCTATGAAAAGGTTGGGCCAGACTTCGTCTACGCGGCTACAAGAAGCTCTCCCGGCCCTCAGGAGCTCTTCCAGCTGCAGGACACTGGGGCAAGGTGTGGCTTCTGCTTTTTCCCCCAGTTTCGGGGTGGAGGCCTCAGCCATGGGCCAGGCTGCCTACCCCTCTGCCGTCAGCTCACTCTTCTCTGCCCTGCTGTGTTTCTCCTTCCCAAAGATTGGCAGCGACAGGTGGGACAAAGTGACTCAGCAAGTCCCAGGGGCCTCCAACGAGGGCAAGGCATCCGATTTCTCTGGTGCCAACTCCCATCCCTAAAGTCTCCGAGAACACGGAATTAGACCCTTTAAGTCACTCTCTGCCTCCATCAGTTTCTTCTGTCAAGTTAAGTAGACACCTGCCCTGGAGAATTGTTTCAAGGGTTAAACAAAACAAAAGGTCCACTGTGTCTGCCATACCGTTGGTGCTTCGACATAGTTTAACTCAGGTTTAGAGCCCTTGCATAGACTATTAGGTTCTGAAGACAGAGCTAAAGCGCTGAGTGATGACTCAGTCTAAGTGGGCTACAAACTGCATGGGAGCCCGATGTCTGTTGATGGGAGCCTTTGGATTGTGTGGAACACTTGAGAAATTATCTGAGTTGTGGGGTCAGAGGAACTTAGAGAGACGTGGAGGAAAGTGCCTGAAGTGTGCCCAGGAAGTTCATGGAGGATCTGAATGATGGATGGTCCTATAATGAAGATAGCTGATTTTTTTGTTTGTTTGTTTTGTTTTTTGAGACAGGCTTTCTCTGTGCAATAGCCTTGGCTGTCCTGGAACTTGTTCTGTAGATCAGGCTGGCCTCGAACTCACAGAACTCCACCTGCCTCTGCCTCCCAAATACTGTACCACCACATCCGGGAAAAGATTTATTATTTTTACAACTTAAAATATTTTATTGGTACTGGAGAGATGGCCCAGTGGTTAAGAGCACAGACGTACATGCAGGCAAACACTTATGCATATAAAAAAATAAGCCGGGCGGTGGTGGCGCACGCCTTTAATCCCAGCACTCGGGAGGCAGAGGCAGGCGGATTTCTGTGAGTTCGAGGCCAGCCTGGGCTACCAAGTGAGTCCCAGGAAAGGCGCAAAGCTACACAGAGAAACCCTGTCTCGAAAAACCCCCCAAAATAAATAAATAAATAAATAAATAAAATAAATAAAATAAGTTTCAAAATTATTTTGTTTGAGTGCCTGCATATGTGTGTGTGAGTCACGTGCATTCGGTGCTTCCTGTGGCCAGAAGAGAGTGTGAAGTCCCCTGGAATTAGAGCTCGAGGTGGTTGTGAGGTGTCATGTGGGTGCAGGGGATTGAACCTTATCGGGAACTATGGGGGTCCAGCCCCTCGATAGTCCCCTCCCAGGGTCCGGGAAGAATCTACAACCAGCTGATAATTAATCTTTGATGAGAAGAAATGAATCTATGTACATGAAACTCCTTAGTCCATATACTTTATTATTCTGTGTCAGTTACAAGCTTATATTCTGCTCTCATATTTAGCTTATTTCTAGCCTGATTTCTCTCTACACTTGTCTGCGGTCCCCTCTAGGTTCTATCTTAATCCCCTCATCTAGTTCTGCCCCTTCTAGGTTCTCATCCACCTTCCCCTATCAGCTCCTCTCCCATCTCTTTCTCTCTCCTCATCCCGTTCTTCCCCATCTGGCTCTTCCTCATCTTCCATCTTGTTCCTCTAGTACAGTCTTCTAGCCCTTCAATCTAGTTCTTCCCCATCTCAGTTTATTCCTCTTAAGTTCTTACCCATCTAGTTCTTCCATTCTCTTTTCTCTTCTCCCTCCTGTGCCCTGGAAGTCCCGGTATATAAAGGGAGGGTCCGAGCTAAATTGTGTAAAGCTATTACTTAACGTCCACCTCTCCTAGGCGGTGTCTCCTTGTCAAATTTACTGTAAGTCAGGAGACTTGCATGTGGGCTGTTATCATTGTTAGTCCTCGGAAGTTGGGGCCCACCTGGGTGGTGTCTTCTTGTGGAATTTAAGTCAGGAGACTTGCAGGTGGGCTGTTATCACTGTTAGCCCTCGGGCTAGTGGTAGTTAGTGGTAGTTTCCTGTAGTCCTTGAAAGTGGCTAAGGGAGATATCTGATTCCAGAGAAAGCCTTTCCTGAGGCTGTTCTCAAAATACCTGGAATGTGTATGTCCAGAGAGTGATCAGACCACACTGTTAGCCCTTCTTAGGGAAAAGTCAATTGGGAAAACTATGAAGGCACACATGATTTTCATAACAGAATACAGCTGATATGTAACAAGCCAAGTAACACCCAAAACTGCTTGGGATTTGGCTTCCTCTGGAGGAATTCCCTGATTCCTCCAGGTAGTGACTTTACCATAACCAGCTGAGTTCTTATGATATATTCCTGCAGGCTGCAGCAGAACCTGGGTCTCCTGCAAGAGCAGCAAGTGCTCTAATCACTGAACTACCTCTCTCTCTCTCTCTCTCTCTCTCTCTCTCTCTCTCTCTCTCTCTCTCTCTCTCTTTTTGTTTTGTTTTTTGAGACAGGGTTTCTCTGTAGCTTTGGAGCCTGTCCTGGACTAGCTCTGCAGACCAGGCTGGCCTCAAACTCACAAAGATCCACCTGCCTCTGCCTCCCAAGTGATGGGATTACAGGCGTGCGCCACCACCGCCCGGCTGAACTACATCTCTACCCCCATCAGAAACATTTTTTTTTTTTTTTTTTTTTTTTTTTGGTTTTTCGAGACAGGGTTTCTCTGTGTAGCTTTGCGCCTTTCCTGGAACTCGCTTTGGGTACCAGGCTGGCCTCGAACTCACAGAGATCCGCCTGCCTCTGCCTCCCGAGTGCTGGGATTAAAGGCGTGCGCCACCACCGCCCGGCTCATCGGAAACATTTTGAGGATGGAAGAGTCCTTTCCCTACAAGGGCTGTGGGGAGATGAGATGTCTTGCCCTGTCTCGTGTGGCTTCATGAAGACCATGAAGGGTATGAGGGCACTGAGCAGATTCCTGGCTACCCCTGCTATTAAGAGTCTAGCTTGGGGTTGGGGATTTAGCTCAGTGGTAGAGCACTTGCCTAGCAATCGCAAAGCCCTGGGTTCGGTCCTCAGCTCCGGGGTGGGCTGGGGTGGAACTGGACCTAGAATTCAAGCTGCAGATGGCTTTGGTCGTGGTTTCTGCCCGTCCTAGTCTTGGGTGAGAAGCGGGTGTTCTGTTAGGGCAGGGTATAGTAGTGCAGGGAAGAACACATGTTCTGACGACAGTCTGGTGTTGGAATACCAGCTTGGATACATATTAACTGTGCTATGTCAGGCTACAATGTTTCTTGGCCCTTCTGTGTGTGTGAGATCTACTTTTCAAGGTTGAAACACCGATTGGCATTATAGTCTCTAGCACAGACACAGTCAGAATAAAGTAGCAATAAATGGGGTTACTTGGGGATTGGCTGAAGAGGAGCCAGCCCCTTCAAAGGTCTCAGAATAGCCTCTTCCTAGGCCCCTACCTCAGTCAGCAAACCCATAGGAACTTTTGCATCCTTGGCTGCCTAAGCTTGGACCTGACGCATGCGCTCTCACTCCCTCCTGTTTTTTTTTTCCCCTCCGCTTCCTTCCGGTTTTGGCCCCGCCCCCTCTCCGATAGCGCCCCGCCCCCCGAAGCAGTTCCGGTTCGGCTGGCCGCGGCTGGCGGCGCGGCGCCGACGGGGCCGGAGCGATGCCCGCGCGTAGTCGAGCTGGCTCCCGCCTGCGCTCCGGCTCCCCTCCCCGGGCTCTGCGTCTGCCGCTCGAGGCGCTGCGCTCCGCCGACGCACCGAGGACCCCGGACTCCGACGGCGCCCCGGACACCGGCTCCGAGCTGGGTCCGGGCAGCTCGGCTCCCACCGCGGAGGTGAGCGGGCTCCGAGGCTGAGGAGAGGGGAGATTGGGGGGCACCTGCAGCCCAGGGTGAGTGGCGAGCCGCGGGCTCTAAGGGCCGCGGGGAGACGGTTGGGGGAGCCGGGGGAGGCCGCTCTGGAATGGAATCCGGAGGAAATCGGGGTTGAGCTGACCTGCGGGCAAACGAGGGGCGAGGCGCGGGGGCTGGGCCCTTGCAGCCCAGCTGGTGAAGGAGGGACATGTGAGGGGTCCCCGGAATCCGGACCCGGAGGAGGAGGTGCCCTGGGCTGTGGCCGTGGAGAGGAGAGATGGGAAGAGCTGGCCCCGGGCCGCCTGAACCCGGCGCGAGAGCAAGGCAGTCGGGTGGGGACCGACAGCCACCTGACCTGGTGGGAACGGTGGCTTTGAAGGGCCGGAGTTAAGGTTGGCTGGAAAGAGGGAGGGGTCGGATGGAAAGTCTCTTGGCCTAAAGGTTAGAGAGAAAAAGTCCGGGAAGAAAAAGGAGCCCTTGGGGGATCTAATTTAGGGCCTTGGCTTTTTTACAGGTAAGTGTCTTTCAAAGCGTCAAAGATCCCTGGGTAGTGGATGTGGGCTATAGAGCTTTCTTGTTTGTGATCCTTTTAAGAATCTGGAGTGTGAGGAGCGGGGGATGCATCACTGATTCGCGTCCAGGGACTGGGGGAGGCGAATGGAGAGGAAGTGATGTTTGAAGAGGGTAGTGATTTCTGAAAATAAAGATGTCACTCAGATTTCTTCTGACGCGAGTGGTTTATTCTTTTTCTTTGTGCTTCGTTCTTAAGGTTTAGACGTCGGGCAAGTTTAAATCTTAAGAAAGGGTTTAATACATTACCTTTCAGTTTTAAAAATTAAACCTGCGAGAGGTTTTTTGGACGCTTGGATTTTACAGATAATTCAGTGAGAATTATTATCACCTGTGTACGGTTTGAGTTGATCTGCATATTGGCCACTGGTCCGTGAAAATTCCTGGGTTAAGAGGGCATATACCAACAGTCCAGGAACCTACAAGATCTTCCCATTGGTAACTCCAGGATTGGGGTTCCCTTGTTAAAAAAAAAAATTGAGAGGTAATTTTGACAGCTTTTTCAGGACTGGTATTCTACTGCTATTTTGCCGATTTTTTGCATGAATGGTATTTCTTCTGTAGTGCTCTAGAAAAATAAGGGTGGTAAGGGAAGGTTATTTCTGGCAGCTGATGAAAGGGACAGTGAGCACACAGGTGCTTTTTCTAGAAGACATAGTACCAAAGCCATAATTCTGCCAGAGAAGTATTGATCCCAAAATTTGTGTTCACTTTAATAGAAATGGGAAATGGTAATGTGACTCCGTGGAACCTTTGACTCTAACTTAGGCTTGTGTCTTACTTTCGTGGCTCATCAGATAGGTTGTTGGACATTTCCAACCCAGTTTTTAGTTATTTTCCACTCCAAACAAGTATCTACTGCTGATTGCAGCAAGCTTCTAAATTGGTCTACATAAATGGACTGTATATCATACCATTGAAGGCTCAGTGGAATCATCATTTCCTCAAAGAAGTCTTAGTTTTGCTCTTTTGAGGCTGTCAGAAAGGTAGACTTCTTTAGTCAAGACGATCTTTAGATGAAGGATTTTATGTAGCGTTACTGTTTTATGTTTCTGCTTTTCCTGACAGACAGGGAACTTTCATCATATTAGCTCTGGTCTTTTTTTGGAAGCATTCTTAGTGTGACACAGGCTAGCCTTTAACTCATGATTCTCCCGTGTCAGCCTCCTGAGCGTTGTGGATTACAGACATGAACTACCTCACCCAGCCAAATTTAGCTGAGTAAAATTTTTGATGTATGAAAATTTGCTGAACTCAACTGAAATAAAAGAATTCTCTGCTAAGGTAACATCGTAATGTTATTATGGCATGAAAGGGAGAAACTGTTAGATGGAGTTACAAAATTAATAGGTTAGGATACCTAATGATGACTGTGTTTTCATTTTCGTTTATCAGTTCTCACAGTCACAGTAAAGAAAATCAGTTTGATGGTAAAGTAGATACTCTAAGGCTGAAGGAGCCTTCACTACTGCAGGGCAGAGTTGGCAGGTGCAATCAGGACAATGATTTCAACAGCATTCTCATTCTGCCAAGTTACTGTTTGTGCTACATAGTTGCCTGTAAATATGTTGATTTCATTGTCAAGTCTTCAGTACTTTAAAACTTTGCTTTTTCTTAACAAGCATAGGATTTAAAAAAAAAAAAATCATAGGAACCAGCAATGCAAAGCAGTTGCAGAGACACAGAAGCAATCCCTACTCTGCATACTCCAGTCTCTTGGTAGTGGCCTTTCTAGGGTGCCTGCGTACCACCTCTGACCAGCAGGACACAGGGAAGTGCATCTGGCCCCTGGTTTCATCAGCATCCTCTTGGCTGCATCCCAGTTCTGAGACATGTTTATATTGCTGTCCTGAGCATGCACTTCATACTCAAGAGTTCTCGTGTGTCAAAGGAACACAAATCTTGTCTGGTTTCATCATTTAAAAAGACATTGTCATTATTTTTCTCAGAGCTAGAATTGAACAGTTTTTGAGAAACTGTTAAATCCATGGATGCTGTTATTATTTTGTCTTAGAAAAAGGTCACATTAAGCTGTAACTTAGTGGCAGAGCATTTGCCTAGCATTCTGGAGGCTCTGGGTTCAATCCCCAATCCCAAGCAGTTGGAGGAGGAGGGGCCTATTCACTAGCTTGTTAAAAATCTTTTAAGATTTTTGCTTTCCAGCCTGATGTGATATGTGATATTTATTAGTGGTTGTAACTAGCATGGCCATTAGCTTAAAAGATGTCTTTTCTGGCCCGGGCGATGGTGGCGCATGCCTTTAATCCCACCACTCGGGGGAGGCAGAGGCAGGTGGATCTGTGTGAGTTCGAGGCCAGCCTGCGTTATAGAGTGAGTTCCAGGACAGGCTCCAAAGCTACACAGAGAAACCCTGTCTCGAAAAACCAAAAAAAAGTCTTTTCTGTCTTCTAATTCATTCTTTTTTTTAAGGTTAACTAGTACATTTTCATAGTATATAGTAGATTATGAAGTCTTGGTCCAGATTACTATTTTCTGTTACGTTGACTAGATTTGGGATAGAACATACAAAAATAAGATTTTAATCTGGGCGTGGTGGTTTATACTTGTGATCCCGGCACTCAGGACAAACTACGGGGCTCAGGAGTCAAGGCCAGCCTCATCCCTCTCTTAAAAGTGTGTGTGAGGCACATGGTAGTTCAGTTGATAGAGTTTTTGCCTAGTGTGCTGGAAGCCTGAGTTCAGTTGCCAGTATAAAAAAATAAAAATAAAAGGCTGACCTGTCAGTATGTCCAGCTGGCAGCCCAGCTATACTTCTTAGACTAAGAATTAGGGTTTCACAACTTTACACTAGTAAAGCTGTGGCATGGAGCCAGATCAGGGGCCTTTCACTAAGTTGCCCACTAAATTCTGATGGATATGCAAACACTTTTGGTATAGCCTAGGCTATAAACTAGCCATTGTTGTCTGTTACATCTTTACTCATTAAGCTCAGTTCTGTATGTGGATAGAATTAGATGCAACTCAGTAGTGGGAGCTTTGATTTAAAGTTATTTGACAAAGCCAGACAAGATTTGTGTTCCTTTGACACACGAGAACTCTTGAGTATGAAGTGCATGCTCAGGACAGCAATATAAACATGTCTCAGAACTGGGATGCAGCCAAGAGGATGCTGATGAAACCAGGGGCCAGATGCACTTCCCTGTGTCCTGCTGGTCAGAGGTGGTACGCAGGCACCCTAGAAAGGCCACTACCAAGAGACTGGAGTATGCAGAGTAGGAATTGCTTCTGCATCTCTACAACTGCTTTGCATTGCTGGTTCCTGTGAAATGTTTTAGAAAAAAACATCCTGTGCTTGTTAAGAAAAAGCAAAATATCTTTGGATAAATTTAGAGAGAAAAAATTTTATATGCTCACTGAAAGTGTTGCTAGAATAGGAAAAAAGCTGGAAAGTCAAATTACTGTTACAGAGCTGTTAATCATGAAATTTAGATAGAAATGCCCAAAGTGGTATAGTTTATGCTTTTTTGCTTTTATAAGTTTATGTTAGGCTTTTGTTTATGGATATGCAAAATGATATAATTTGTGTCTGTTGAGTGCATATTACATGGACTGTATTCAATTAAATTGGAGTTGGGCTTATTTTAGCTTGAGTGTAGTTTTTAAGAAACATTATTATTTATTTATGGGAGTGTCACCTAAGCCATGGCACATGTGTGGAGGTCAAGAGGTAACTTTAATGAGTCTGTTCTCTTCTTCCACCATGTGGGTCCCAAGGGTCATCAGATCTGGCAGCTGGTACCTTTGCCCACAACCACCTCACCAGTCCACAGTGGTTTTGTTTGTGTGTTTTGGTTAATAAATACTATGAATTAATTTTTCCTGAATAATTTGCGACAGCTGAAAGAACAGAAATAACATTTCTAACAAGCAGTTCCTGTGTGAGATTCAGCACTCAGATCTTGTTTGTAATATTTGGAAAATTATCACCTTACAAATGACATCACTGTCCCTATAAGAATAACACAGTGTCTATAAGAGTACCCAAGCATATAAAAGAACAGTACTCTTACTTTGTTGTTCCAAAGAAGACCAGCTATGTCACCTCTAGCCTTCAGTCTTTTAGTTCTAGCTCTACTGTGTATGTACACAGCCAAGAAAGACTTAAAAAATAAGCCATGGGGTACCAGGAAAGTATGCACTGTAAGAGGGCAGGTAGAAGACGGGTAATTGTGCACACTTTCCCAAGGAATGTATGTAGAGCCAAACAGTAGCCTAGTAGCACTACATGAATTGAAAAGCTATATGGCACTGGGCGAGGTGGTGCACACCTTTAATCCCAGCACCCGGGAGGCAGAGGCAGGTGAATCTGAGTTTGAGGCCAGCCTGGGCTACAGAGAGACTTCCAGGATAGCCAAGGATACACAGAGAAACCCTGTCCCAAAAAAACCAAAAAGAAAAGAAAAGCTATATGGCTATTCTCCTTTTAAAATTTTTTTTAAAAAAATTATTATTATTATTATTATTAAATTTGGTTTTTTTTTGACAGTTTCACACATAAGTATAGCACATTTTGTCAATTTACCATCGCCCTGTCTTCCCTCACTCACAGGTTCCTCAAGTTGCAGTTGTAAGATGTAATTTCCCTAAGGAGCATTGTCTTAAATGCTAGGGATCCGGTTTGGGCCTTCTGCAAGCCAGGCAAACATCCTACCAGGAAAGTGGAATTTTCCCAGCCCTGGAAATGTATTAACCTTGTTTATAATTTATCTTCTCAATCTACCCCCCCTCCCCAAACACACACACACACACACACACACACACACACACACACACACCCCAACACACCAACCTCCTTCCTCTCTCCCTTTTGAAACAAGGTCTCACTCTCAGGTACTGGGATTAAAGGAATGCTCTGCCACACATAGCCTAGTCTTGTTCATAATTTCTTTTTTATTCAAGACAGGGTTTCTCTTTGTAGCCCTGGCTGTCCTGGACCTCCCTCTGTAGACCAGGCTGGCCTTGAACTCTGGGATGAAAGGCGTGTGCCACCACTGCCCGGTCCGATCATAATTTAAGACTCTTTACCCTTTATTGTTCTGCCTTGAGGTATGGATCTCGATCTCTCGCTCTCTCTCTCTCTCTCTCTCTCTCTCTCTCTCTCTCTCTCTCGGTTTTTTGTTTTTTTTTTTTTTTTTTTAGTTTTTGCAACACCACTTAGAAACAAAGAAAATTTAAAAACTTGTATTGATTATCAAGTTAGTAATTTTCTAAAACATCATGTTCTGTGTTTATGTTTCTTCAGTGGTTCTCAACCTTCCTAATACTGAGACCCTTTAATATAGTTCCTCATGTTGTGGTAACCCCCAACCATAAAATTATTTTTGTTGCTGCTACATAACTAAAATATTGCTACTGTTATGAATCATAATTAAATATCTGTGTTTCTGATGGTCTTGTTGACTCCTGTGAAAGGGCCATCTGATACCTCCCAAAGGGTTGAGAACACTGATTTAGGGGTGTTTGACTGTATGCTTTTCACTGAGTCTAGACGAATGCTTCATGCAGCCATAGTTCAGTATTGTGGAGTATTTTGTACACAAAAATAATGTGTGTACATTTACAGAGACACACTTGAGAATACTACAAGAAAAATTCATCAGGGCTAGGATATACAGCAAAGGCACAGCTCTTGCCTGGGGTGCTTGGAGCCCTGGGCTCAACCTTCAGTACTACAAAACAATAAGAGATCGAGCATATTTAGGTCACTGTAGTTACCATCTGAATATAAAAACTGATTTTGTAAAATTGAACAGATCGAGTTGATTTTGTTGATATGTCTTCTGTGTTCTAAAGCTTGTATAGTGATAAATTAGAACCCAGTGTGGTCTTGTGTGTGGAGATAATTAAGCCTGGTAGAGTAGTTTGTGTGCTTTTGGTTAGGGGTGACGGTCATTTTTCAGAAGTTTCTCAGTTGCTTCCCAAGCTGTACTTTTAGATATCAATAATAACCAATTGTATAAATTTGTATTTTAGTTTTCTTTTAAAAATACTTGAGGAGTAGCCGGGTGGTGGTGGCGCACGCCTTTAATCCAGCACTCGGGAGGCAGAGGCAGGCGGATCTCTGTGAGTTCGAGGCCAGCCTGGGATACAGAGTGAGTTCCAGGAAAGGAGCAAAGCTACACAGAGAAACCCTGTCTCGAAAAACCAAAAAAGAAAAAAAAAAAAACAAAAAACTTGAGTAGTGTGTGCTTGTGAGGTGCAGAGTGGTAATCCGACATGGTTACAGTTTATGATGCTCAGATAGGCGGGTGGTTAGCACTTGTGTGGAGAGAGAGTGCATGTGTGTGAGGGCCAGAGGTGGTTTTCCTTAGTCGCTTCTTCAAGTCATATTTTGAGACTGGATAACTCACTGAACGTGTAGGCAGGCTGGCCAGTGAGCCTGAAGAATTCCACTGTCTTTGCCTCCCAGCCCACGCTGGGATTACAGTCAAACACTGCTATGCCTGGTTTTTTATGTAGGTGATCCGGATCTGAACTTCCCTCATGCTCACGTGGTAGGTAGGCATTTACCAGCTGAGTTATCTTTCCAGCTCCTCATGTCCTTAAACATTAAAAATGTATCAAATTATATCAAAATTGTTCATGATTAGGAGATAGTGTACTTTTAAAAGAAAAATCTTTTTTTTTAAACATTTTGGTGTGTGTGTACGTGTGTGTGTATGTGCACGTGCCAGTGCTTTTAACCTCAGAGCCATCTCTCCAGCCCCTTTTAGTTTTTATTTTTTGAGATTATAATTACATTTCTACCTTCTCTTTCCTCCCTCCAAACCTTCCCATAGATACCTCCTTGCTCTCTGAAGTTCATAGCATATTTTTTCATTAATTGATATTGCGCGCACGTGTGTGTGTGTGTATGTGTGTGTGTGTGTGTGTCTGTGTGTCTGTCTGTCTGTACATATTTCTAAATATAACCTGCTCCTCCCTTTTATTGCTGTGCTAGCTAGAGATTGAATTCAGGTTCTCAAACAAGCACTCTCCCTCTGAGCTACAGTCCCAGCCCCTGGATTACTGCTTCTATTATCTGTTTTGTTAAACATATTAGCCAGTCTCCCTTCATCCTCCTCCCCCCTCTCTAGCAGTCACTATGCTGGGTCAGTTTGGCTTCTTTTTGACTGAGAGAGAGAGAGAGAGAGAGAGAGAGAGAGAGAGAGAGAGAGAGAGAGAGAGAGAAGAGCGAGAGCAGAGCATACTGACTTTATGCCTGACTTGCTGTGCTTAACATAATATCCTCTAGTCCACCCATTTTAGTGAAAATGGTTGACTTTTTTCTTTTCTTTTTTTTTTTTTTTTTTTGTTTTTGGTTTTTCGAGATAGGGTTTCTCTGTGCAGGCAAAACACCAATGCACATAAAATAAAAGTAAATAAATAATTTAAAAAAATCCCGAAGAACTATATGAAGGTACCTCAAAAATTCTAAAAGTAAGCCGTGTGTGGTGATATTATCCCAGCACTCTAGAGGGGAGGCAGAAGGACCAGGAGTCCCTCCTCCTCATCTACAGAATGAGTTCAAGCTCAGGTTATCTGAAACCTTGTCTCAAAAAACAAAACAAAACAAATAAAGGTACCAAAACCTTAGTACCCACTTTGAAGTAGCTAGCCGCTACAGTTTGTATCTGTAACCCCCTAAAAGCCGCAGGGGAGACTTCAAGCCCGTGAGGGAATGTCCTCTGAAGGGACTGTGGAGCCTGTCTCTTCCTTGCCCTGCTCACTCTTTCCAGTCAGAAGGTAAACAAGCTTTGCTTTGCCCTGTCATTGTCACGACAGGCTTCTTCTGTACACATTAAAAAGCAACAGGACCCACTGTCCGTGGACCAGAACTTCTGAACCGCAAGTCAAATAAAGCATCTCTGTAGGTGCCGCCTCCGATACTCCGTTAAAGTATCAGAAACCTGACTAACACTCCAGCCAGTGGGCATGGCGTTAGCACATCAAAGACAGACTTCACACTCGTGTTCATTACAATAGCTAAGACACAGAATCAACCTAGATGACCATCAAACAGATGAATAGGTGAAGAGAATCACAAAGGAATATAATTCCGACAAAACCCAAACAAAAAGAACGTTATGAAGCAGAGGTTAGAAGACTGCTTGAGCTCAGGAATCTCTGGTCAGTCCAGAAAACATAAGAGGGATTTACTGATGATAAAATACCTAGCTTTCTGGAGGTGGTGGTGCAAACCTTTAATCCCAGCTCTCAGGAGGCAGAGGTGGATGGATCTCTGTTAGTTCGAGGCTAGCCTGGACTGTTTCACAGAGAAACCTCGTCTCTAAAAACAAAAAACCAAAACAAACAAAAACCCCAAAACACAGAAACAAAACAACAACAAAATCCCCTAGCTCTCAGACTTCCTCAGAGAAGTTTCTTTGTGCAGTGACAGCAGCTAACTATCTCTGGAGCACTTAGCTACCATACCGACTCCACAAGGCTCAGGGACCATCTTGAAAGAGGAGGTGGAAAGATCAAGAGCCAGAGGTCCAGGAGGACCAGAGCAAAACTGCCTTCTAGATATGACAGACCTGCTATATTTAAGGACTCACAGAGCTTGGTTCCCTTCACAAACCTGCACAACATCAAGCCAGTCGATATTCCAGCAGGAAGCGGGGAGGGGCTTGAGCCCCCATCCCTAACTGAGGAGTTACTGACGGTTGCTTCTAGGGGAGGGAGAGATAGATCTCTTTAAGGGTGTGATGCCATAGGCCAAAGCTCTAGAGGATGGCCCCACACCCAGGAGTACATGGGTAGCACAAACTAAACTAGTAGAATGGTTATTTTTAAAAATCAAAACAGCCAGGGGTGGTGGTGGTGCATGCCTTTAATCCCAGCACTCAGGATGCAGAGGTAGGTGGATCTCTGTGAGTTCGAGGACAAATCCAGTTCCAGGACACCCAGGGCTGTTGCACAGAGAAACCCTGGGGGTGGGGGTGGGGGGCGGTGGGGCACGGACACACGGGATGGGACACACCACTACGAAAGGACACCAAAATTAATATTAATTGCTATCCTAGGGTAGGTTCTTCACTCTAGATTTCCAAAGTTTGTTTTATACATTGAACATGTAAGAAAAAGAATTTTAAAAAATTTAAAACATTTTTCAGTGAAGTACAATACACTTAAATAGACATAAGCAAAAAATGAATTGAACTAATAATTTGTGTGTATTTACATACTAATAAAAGATAAGCCGGGTGTTGGTGGTGCACGCCTTTAATCCCAGCACTCGGGAGGCAGAGCCAGGCGGATCTCTGTGAGTTCGAGGCCAGCCTGGGCTACCAAGTGAGTCCCAGGAAAAGGCGCAAAGCTACACAGAGAAACCCTGTCTCGAAAAAACAAAAAAACAAAACAAAACAAAAAAAAAGCAATACTGAGTTAACCAGCAAAACCACAATATCCAAAAACAAGACATGACTACAGATCCAACTTCATCCCCCACTAACTGTAATTTAAGAATGCTTTCACCTTTATACCAAGAGGAACTAAGAGTTTTTTGTTTGTTTGTTTTTTTTGGTTGGTTTTTCGAGACAGGGTTTCTCTGTGTAGCTTTGGACCTTTCCTGGAACTCACTTGGTAGTCCAGGCTGGCCTCGAACTCACAGAGATCCGCCTGGCTCTGCCTCCCGAGTGCTGGGATTAAAGGCGTGCGCCACCACCGCCCGGCAACTAAGAGATTTTTAAACAGCTAATTATCTGAGGCTTTGAGTCCATCACTTTGTTAATCAGTAGGACAAAATCCTTTCAGTGTTAACACTGGCAGTGATCCGTATAATTGTCCAATTTACAGCTGAATAAACTAAGGGTAGGGAGTTAAATTTGAGAGAGTTTGTCGCCAATAGAAACTGATACAAAACTCAGAAAGAAAAATGGTTAAGAGTGCTGCCTCTGAGATGGGCGGTGGTGGCGCAGGCCTTTAATCCCAGCAGAGGTAAGTGGATCTCTGTGAGTTCAAGGACAGCCTGGTCCACAGAGTAAGTTTCAGGACTGTCAGGGCTACACAGAGACGTTCCGTCTTGAAAAACCAAAAAAGAAAAAAAGAAAAAACAACCCCACAAAACAAAACAAAAAGCAAACAAACAAAAAAACAGGCTGGAGAGATGGCTCAGCAGTTAAGAGCACTAACTGTTCTTCCAGAGGACCTGGGTTCAATTCCCAGCACCCACATGACAGCTCACAACTATCTGTAATTCCAAGATTTGACACACTCACACACACAGGCAGTGTATACAGATCAAAGGCGTGTGCCACTATGCCTGGCATTCCTCTTCCTTTTTTTAAACTAAAAAGGCATGCCATTTTCATTATTTAGGATAGTTTCCTTTTTAAAAAAGAACTTTTAAACTTTTTGTTTTGAAATGTAGATTTACAGGAAGTAACACCAAAGGGGCCAGAGAACCCATGCACTTTTATCCACTTTCCTGCTGTAGTTAGATCTTACATAACTATAAGACAGTGTCAAAAACAGGGAACTGTCATGTTATCATGAATAGATTCTTATAACTGTTGTTCTAGTCCAAGTAAAGAGCTGTTCCTTCATTACAAAGATCCTTCTCTGCTATTATCTCTAACCCTTGGCACCCACTAATGGATTCATTTATGTAATCTTGTCAGGTTGAAACTGTTGCACAGGTAGAATCAGTGTGTGACCTTTGAGACTGGCTTCCCTCAACTCTAATGCCCTTGAGACTCCTCCACGGTATTGAATATACAGTAATGTATTATTTTTATTGCTGGGTTGTAGTTCATGGTATCAGGGTACCACCGTTTTAACTGTTGACATATTGTAGGGTCTTTTGGTTTCTTGGACATGTCAACTATTACAAATAGTGCTGTTGTCTGTAGGTGTTAGTGTAGCACAAGTTTTCATTTCTTTGGAGGAGATCTCAGGAGTCTCTTGTTGGGTTATATGGTAGGTATAGGTGTAGCTATCCTTTACTGTGGCTCAAACTTTCTGATGTGTTCTACACTCTTCTAACAGTTATTTTCTTTTTAAGAAATATTGATTTTCACTTGAAGCATATGCTTTGCCTGCGTGTGTATCTGTACCATATGTGCAGTACCCAGAGAGGCCAGAAGAGGGAGTTGAATCTCCTGGAACAAGTTACAGATGGTTTCTGAGGTGCCATATAGATCTGGGAATTAAACCTAAGTTCTCTGGCTGGTGTTTTTTGTTTTTTCAAGACAGTGTTTCTCTGTGTTGCCCTGGATATTCTGGAAATCACTCTGTAGACCAGGCTGGCATTGAATTCAGAGATCCTCAAGCCTCTGCTTTCTAAATTGAAGGATTAAAGGTGTGCACCACTATGCTTGGCAAAAATTATTGTTTCTAAAGCACACTTATTATGTCATCTTTTTACTCAGAATGTCCTGTGATTCTCATGGTTCTTAATTTGATAGCATTTTCTATGATCAGTCCCGGTTTGTAGTTTATATGCCTAATGTTTTTTGGTTTTTCGAGACAGGGTTTCTCTGTGTAGCTTTGCGCCTTTCCTGGAACTCACTTGGTAGCCCAGGCTGGCCTCGAACTCACAGAGATCTGCCTGGCTCTGCCTCCCGAGTGCTGGGATTAAAGGCGTGCGCCACCACCGCCCGGCAATATGCCTAATGTTTTGAGACACATTCTCACTATATGTAGCCTTGGTTAACCTGGAGCTCACTGTGTAGACTTGGCTGACCTCAAACTCCCAGAAATCTCCTGCCTCTGCTCCCTGAGTGCACCACCAGGCCTTGTGTGTTTCTCTGTTTGATCCCAGTGCTCGTTCCTGCTTGTTGGTTGTCACTGGTTCGCACTGGCTCCTGCCTTCCTGTCTGTGCTGCTCACCAAGTCTCCTCGGTGTTCTTTGCTGCTCCTTCTCCACAGGCTCTGCTCAGAAGACACTAGTGACCTCTTTTAGCTCACCAGCTGGAAAGGACCTAGGTTTCCCCCAACTCCCTAATGTTTCCAGTTTTCAACAAGTTACCTAAGTCACCACTTTCTTGGTATTGCTTTGAAAATTGAGGTAATTTTGTAAGAATTCCTTTCACATTTATTTATTTATTGCTCTTCAACCCTCTCTGGACTGTAAAATAGAGGGCAGGGTCATTTTGATTCCTAAGACTCACAAGTACAATACTTTGTACATACTGTATGCAGAGTAATATTTTATAGATGAATACATTTGGCATGTGAGGGTATTTACATCTCTGGTTCCTTAGTTTCTAGCACGTGTGTGAAGCAAGCCCTTGGTAAGTGCAGAATTGTACAAGCCCTGTGACCCTACAGTCTTTTTTCTACTGATAACTGGAAACGGTTTGGAGCAGTCTTTTACAGTAGGACTGAAGCCCTCAGTTCACAAAGCTGAGCAGGGTAGTGGTAAGAACATGCATTTTGAACTGATATTGTTGGGCCTGAAACCTTTATTTGTATTGTTTACTGTTTAAAATGGTCTTGGGTAAGTTGCTGGCCCATTTCTATCAGTTCTCTCATCTGTAAAATGAGACATTAGTAACATCTGCTTTATATGACTGCTGTGAGGATTATCTAAACATGAGAGTAACTTAGAACCATCTCTGACACAACGTGCCGTGCTCAGATGCTCTGTAATCCACACTTGGTTCCCTGCCCTCTTCTAATGGCTTTGATAAGAAAGGTCACAGTTCTCATCCTATCATTGAGTTTTTAAAAGGTTGAATAAATAAGACTTTTCAAACTTTTTAACTCAGAAAAGGTTATGTGGTGGCACCAAGGCTCAATATGGACTTTTGTCACTTTCATCAACATGAAAAGGATGCCATTTCCTCTTCCTCCATTCGCTGTTGTGTTGACTCTTTGGCTGGATCTAGATTCCAACTGTTACAAGGAGTGATTAGTAATAGTAAACATGAGTTCTTGACAAAGAGGGGGAAGCCTGAAGACAGCGTGTTTTGTACATTTTAGGTAAATACTGATAGAATGACAGCACAGTGGATACCTGCACTGGGTAGTAGTAATTTTGGTTTCACTAGAGATAGTGAGTGTGGTATCCAAGCTAGTGGGAAATAAGGATGACTTTGTATGTTTGAATTCTTTACAGTCTTTACCATTTTTGGTCATCAAGGCTATCTTCCAGCTTTAGTACATGAAGGCTAGTCCTCTCACAAGACTCTTTGTGGCTGGTTGCATGTAGAAAAAGACAAGTCGGAAAGGAAAGTGAAAAGGTCAGGGCTAGTTAAACGGCCCTTTCTGCTGTTGAAATTCAAGGGATTTCTACTGGAATAGTAACTAACATTCCAATTGGGTGTGTTTTGGGACAGCACCTCCTGAACTCTTCAGTTCCATTCGTATAAAATGAGCAAGCTAAGCTGTATTGTTTATGGGCATGTATTTGTGTGCTTGTAAAGCAGTAAAAGAAAGGGTATGACAAAGGATGGGTTTGTGGTTACTCTAGGAGACATGGAGGAAAGTTTGGCTTCTGTATTATGAAAGTTTCAGCTTTCATTGTAACTTTTGCAAATAAGCAATAGTATATTCTCCTCCACCTCTCTCTGAAATCTTTGCTATTAGGTTTCCGAAACCAGGTTATGCATGCATTGATAATGTAGTACAAACAGCGCTTGGGGCATGCAATTATTTCATTTCACTAACACTTTGTAATCCCCACCAGGTCAGTAGGCCAGGATCCCTGTGCACCACTCCTAATCAGCTTTGCTGTTCTTCCCATTACTGTTTTTCCCCTGTAACAACCACAGACTCATCTTTGTAATGTTTCCTTTTCTTTATCAATTTACTACCCAAGCACGTGTCCACAACATTTCCTTTCTGTATTACAAATTACCTAAAAATCTACCTGCATCTTATTTTGAGTACACTTCTCTTACAGTTCTGAAGATACTAATTTTACCTTTTGGACTTCTTTAAAGTTAAAATGATTGGTCTGATTTGAATCTTCTGGTTTGAATTTGTTATCCCTCTATGTAGAGAATGTTTTATGGTCTTACAGATAGTTGAAAATGGTTCATTTATACACTTGCTTTAAGTAAGTAAATGTTAAAATAGAGCTGTTAATGTCTGTAACTTTACCTCTCAGGTGATAGATGCAGGAGGATCAGGAGTTCAGTGTTATCCTGAGCTATGTGAGACCCTGCCTCAAAAAGAAAGAAAGAAAAAGACATGTTTTTAAAGAAGTATTTTATTATTTTTAATTGTATGGGTACACATGCACGCATACACATGTGTGCAGTGACTCTGGAGCCAGAGGCCTTAGATCACCTGGAGCTGGAGTTACAGGAACTTGTCAGCTGCCCAGTATGGGTACTGGGAACTGAACTTGGGTCCTTTGGAAGAACATCAAGTGCTCTTAACTACTGAGCTGTCTCTGCAATCCCAAAGCCAAATGTTATCAACACTCCATCTGAGTAGTTACATGAATCTTTACCTTATCATCCAAGGTGTGTATGTGTGTGTGACCTACCACTGACCACCACAGCACAGTTGAAAACTAGGCAGATCCAGAATGTAGGTCATTCTATAGAATTGTGCCAAACTGAATGCTGTCTGTCCCCTGCCCCTCCAAAAAAATAGGTAAGATGTTCTGTATTAAAGATACGTGATAACCCAATGTAATTCATAGCTTTAACCTCTACCCTGAGAGGAGAATAGATAGGAAAGACAATTGGACATAAAATAGTTTTCTTAGGTGCAATGATGGCTATTATACAGCTATAAGAGGTTGTCTTCTTTTAGCCCCATTTGGAGTCTTGCTATGTAGTACAGGCTTGTCTCAAACTCAGTCTCCGGCTTCTACCTCCCAAGTACTGGCTTACAGCCATATCCACCATGCCCAGAGGAAGTTGTCATTATTGTAATAAGCATGCTGAAATATTTATGTTTAATGTCATAATATCTTCATATTAAATGGTTTGCCTCATCCCACCTTACTCACTGTGTAAAACTCATGTGGAAAAAAATTTGATTCTTGAATTTGAATTCTTGCCCTGCCAACTTCAAGTAGGGACCTCAGTTACTTGAAATATACTTTTCTGATGTTGTTGCCTCATCTATAAATTGAAGTTAATCTGCCTCGTAAAACTGTTGAGTGTTAGAAAAACTCATATAGCCTCAGAATACTGTCTGCAAATTAATAAATGTAGCTGCCGCTGCTATTATCACTATTTTTATATTTATTTTGTAACCTGTTACTTGGGAGATGACAGAGTACCATTGTAAAACAGAGGTCCCTGCAGAGAGCCCTCTGAGCAAGTGGGCAAAGATGAAGTGGATGAGTGTTCCTGTGAAATGAGGCCCGGGTGCACACTGTCGTTTGTGCGAGGTTATTCCTGTTCCTTCCCTTCCCTCCCTGTTTAACACGTGAGGGTGTTGAGGTCCCCAGAGAGGTGGTTTGTCACTGGTACACTGAAGTTAAACTCCCAAGAGCCAATGCAATGAATCCGGTGCTCCTTGTCCTACATCAGGCTATTTCCCCTGGTGTAAAGGACAGACTGAAAAGAAAGCTACTCAATATTAGCAAGAATTTACAGATTTTTCAGAGAGCTATTATATCAGTGATTCCAACCTGTGGGTCATGACCCCATTGGGTTGCATATTTATATTACAATTCATAGCAGTAGCAAAATTGCAGTTATGAAGTAGCAACGAGATAATTTTATGGTTGGGGTCACCGCAAAATGAAAACTGTATTAGAGGGTTGCAGCATTAGGAAGGTTGAGAGCCACTGCTTTACACTGATGCTAAGTGCTGGGTTGGAAAAGTTGCTTAAGCAGGTTGTTGAAACAAAACCCGCCATGCATTCAAAGAATGCAGAAGTGCATACATTTGATGAGGAGGGAAGCAGACATCCCTTAGTTTCTCCCAGGTACTGAAGGGAAACAACATAAACCTTGCTTTACTTAGTTTTTTTTGGTTTTTTCGAGACAGGGTTTCTCTGTGTAGCTTTGCGCCTTTTCCTGGAACTCACTTGGTAGCCCAGGCTGGCCTCGAACTCACAGAGATCTGCCTGGCTCTGCCTCCCGAGTGCTGGGATTAAAGGCGTGTGCTACCACCGCCCGGCGCTTTACTTAGTTTTTAACCAGCATCATACATGGACCTGGTCTAAGAATTCAGAGTCCAAAGGGCTTGTGTGGAATTGATGAGATGGCAAGTGTGCCTCTGAGCCTGATGGTCTGTGTTCCATCCCCAGGGTTCTTTCTGCAGCTTGTCCTCTGGCCTCTCCATGAATGCTGTGGCACTTGTGTGCAGGGATAGGGAGGGGTGCCTGCTCTCTTCTCTCTCTCCTGCTTTCTCTCTCATATACGTGACTACATTAATAAAAACGGCAAAGGCTGTTTATATTCAGTCACAGTACTGTTGCATGGGATGGAAAGGACTTTAAATTTTGAGCTAGGCTGCTAGGAATGACTTCTAGAATGTGATTTGGGCTGGCCTGAAGAGGAGTGCTACCTTTGTCACAGAAAGTATTAGAACAGCATGGAATTGTTTTGTTGAAAAACAACACAAACAAACAAACACCATCCCAACAGTGGAAAAACCGTTCAATTAGAGAACAGGAAAAGGCTTAGTTACTTTTCTATTGCTGTGATAAGACCCATGACCAAGGCAACTTGTAGAAGAAAGAGTTTATTGGGGTTTACAGTTTAAGGGGTGAGTCCACGATCATCATTGCTAGGAGCATGGCAGCAGGCGGGCAGGCATGGTGCTAGGAGTTACATCCTATCCTCAAGTAGGAGGGAGAGGGAGAGGAGGGAGAGAGGGAGAGAGGGAGAGAGAGAGAGAGAGAGAGAGAGAGAGAGAGAGAGAGAGAGAGAGAGAGAGCGAGCGCGAGAGAGCGCCCTGACTAGCGGTGGGGACTTTTAGAACCTCAAAGCCCACCCTAGGTGACACGCCTCCTCCAACAAGGCTGCACCTCCTAATCCTTCCCAGCCTGTGGGCGCCATTCTCATTCAATCAAAGGGTTTTTTTTTTGGGGGGGTGTTATTTGTTTGCTTTTCTTTCTCTCTTTTTCCAAGATGGGGACCAGGCTGGCCTCAGACTCAGAGAGAGATCTGCCTGCCTCTCCCTACTGGGCTGGGATTAAAGGTGTGAGCTACCACTTCCCAGCACACACCACACTCTTAAATTTCCTGATTGATCAAAAGCAGGCTGATTGATCTCTGTGAGTTTGAGGCCAGCCTGGTCTACAGAGTGAGTTCCAAGACAACAAGGGTTGTTATACAGAGAAACCTTGTCTCTAAACAAACAAAAACCAAAACAAAAAAAGTGTATCTGTTTAGTTGTATAAAATAGTGAATACCTATGATTCTAGCATTTGGGTGGCAGGAAGATCAGGTGTTCAAGGCCATCCTTGGCTACATATTGGGTTAAAAGAGATCCTATCTCAAAAACAGATAATCTGTTTTGAGTTCTGTGGAGATAACAGTGATGTTTACAGATGTTCATAAAACCCTACCCTCAGTTGAGAATTAAATGAAATTACCTTTAAAAAAAATAAACAGACTTCAAGTTAGGTTTATTCTAACCCCTCCCTTTTTTTCTTCATTTCACAAATAAGGATATCATCCAAGAGGGTGGGGAAATGGCTCTGCAGGTAAGGATGCTCACTGCACAAGTGTGGAGGACCTGAGTTCAGATCCTCATCACCTGTGTAAAAAGCCGCACGTGTCAGAGGGCACCTGTAACCCCGGCATCACACTGTTGGCAGTGGGGATGGGATGGCTTACTGGGGCTTGCCGGCCACCAGCTTAGCAGCAGGCTCAGTGAGAAACCCTGTCTCAGGAGTAAGATGGGAAATGATAGAGCAGGACACCCAGTGCCATTTCTGGCCTGTGCACCCACAGGCGCACACACCACACACACAATAAATAAATATTGAACTCAAGCTGAAGTTCATGGTGGTCCTCACTCATGGTCCTCAAGTTAGAGATCATCCTGGACTACCTAGTGAGGCGGCTTTGTCTAACAACTCAGGGTGGTAGGGATTGAACTGTTGTTAGACCACTGAAATCTCTATTAGCAGGAACTAAACTAATCTGGTCAAAAAAAAAAAAAAAAAAAAAAACTTAAAAGAGCTGCTGTGCTCAGAATGTTTTCAATTGCATAAGCAGTATCCATAGCAAAGATACAGTTGTTTGTTTCATGCTATGCAGAAGAGTCAGCTGCTTTCATTTGTCTGTTATCTATAACTGGGAATGAAGTTGGACTCAGACCCACTGATAAGTCAAAGGCTGAGTGCAGAAGTGGACTGTGTGACTGTCTTGATGCTCCAGGGCTTTCTTAATTGCTTGTGACTTCAGCATGTACTTTGAGTTTTCATCTCAAAATGAAGTGCTTCATGTACATGGACCAATTAACATTCCAGATCTGGGGACGGATCTTGGGTGTAGTCCTTAGCTAACACACACTTTTGGGAAAGGAACAAGCACCAAGCTTTACGTGCAGTGCTTTTAAGTGTGCATCAAGGTGGGCATGGTGGTTTTGCCTGTGATCCCAGCACTATGGGATCACAGTGAGTTTGCCTAGCAAAAGCCAGACCAGCCAGGGTCATATAGTGAGGCCCAGTAGCGAAAAACAAAAAAGTGAATCAAGATTTAATGAGGTAACTGAGTTAGTGTTTTGCTAACATCTTGAATTCTTTGTTATGATTATTTTATTAATAGAAATTTGACCTATGGTGATGTAGTAATAGTAATAGCATTGTGAACAGCTGTTAACAATGAGGAATTGGACATAACAGTGTCTACTGAGTAATGCAGTGTGGCATCACCATGTCTCAACACTGAACAGCACTCTCATGTTATACAAAGATTTTCTTTAAAGAAAAAAAATGTGTTTTGTTTTTCAAGACAGGGTTTCTCTGTGTAGTTTTGGTGCCTGTCCTGGATCTCGCTCTGTAGACTAGACTGGGCTGGCCTTGAACTCACAGAGATCCACCTGGCTCTGCCTCCCGAGTGCTGGGATTAAAGGCATGCACCACCACCACCTGGCCTTAAAGAAAATGTATATGTGAGAAATATAACCAATAGTTTCATAGGTTATAATTTTTATAGTTTTAAAATGCTCTTTGAGTATGTATCACTTAGGTATATACAAATATATACATACATATATGCATGCATATATACATACCTGTTTTTGAGATGAGATCTCTCACTGAACATGGGAACTTGGAGCTTACCAATTTGGGTAGGCTGGCTGGCCAATGAGCTCTAGGGATCCACTGGGATTACAGACAAATTACTATACTCCTTTTCCCACCCTCCTACCCTAGCCTTCTCAAGTGGTTCTTACATGGATGCTGGGGATCCAGTTCAAGAGCTCATGGTTGCCTAGCAAGCAGTTTACCATCTGAGCCAGCTCTATAGTTGATTGTGTATGTTGTACTTATATGTAACAGTCTTGCTAACCTGACATTGATACTAGAAACTGGGGATGAGGGGGTTGTTTTTTTGTTTTTGCTTTGTTTTTTTGAGACAAGGTCTCACTGTGTAGTCTTGGCTAGCCCAGAATTTGCTATGTAGGTCAGGCTAGCCTGGAACTCAATCCCAGTGCTGGGATTACAAGACATACACCACCATGCCTAGCCAATTCTAGAAACTCTCTGATTGATGGTTTACATTGTTTTTAATTTTTTTATATGTATGTATGTATGTATGTATGTATGTACGTACATGTGTATGTGCTGGGGGTGAGTTTTCAGGGCCTCCTGTATACTAAGCATGCACAATTAAAGGAAGGCTTTACTCATGGAATCAGATACTAGTAGGTTCTTCAGAGATGCCTTTTATCAAGTTGTGAGGTTTCTTTCTATTTTAGTTTGGTGAGTTTTTATAATCAGGAATGAATGATGAGGGGTTTTTGTTTGCTTTGCTTTATTTGCTTTTGGTTTTTGGTTTTTGGTTTTTGGTTTTTGGTTTTCAAGACAGGGTTTCTCTACGTAACAGTCCTGGCTGTCCTGGAACTCACTTTGTAGATCAAGTTGGCCTTGAATTCAGAGATCCACCTGCCTCTGCCTCCTGAGTGCTGGGACTGAAGGCATATGCCACCAGGCCTGTCTTCTCTTGGTTATTTTATGTCTTTAAATTTGTTTGGAATCTTTTTATCTTTGCACATCACATATAGCAGTTCATGGTTTTCTTTTCTTGTTATCTCCTCAATTTTGTTGTCAGGAATGCATTCAGAAATATCCTTTCCTTGAAGGGTGTGTAGAGAATTGGTATTTGTTTTTTTGTTTTTGTTTTTGTTGTTTTTAAAGCAGGGTTTCTCTGTATAGCCCTGACCATCCTGGAGCTTGCTCTGTAAATCAAGGCCAGCCTTGATTTGCCTGCCTCTGCCTCTTGAGTCCACTACTACCTGGCTGATAACTATTTCTTAATGCTACAATTGACCAGTGAAGCCTCTGGGCGTGAAGTCTCAGTAAGAATGTATTACATACTCAATTTCTTTTTTTTGTTTTTTCAAGACAGGGTTTCTCTGTGTAGCTTTGCGCCTGTCCTGGAACTCACTTTGGAGACCAGGCTGGCCTCGAACTCACAGAGCTCCGCCTGCCCCTGCCTCCCAGTGCTGGGATTAAAGGCGTGCACCACCATCCCCCGGCCCATACTCAATTTCTTTAAAGGTTTTGATTTGTTTTTGGCATTTACTTATGGCAGGGAGTAGGGGTCATCATGGCACTCAGGTGGATGGAGGTCAGCAGACAGCAGTTTGTTCTCATTCCACATGTGTGTTGTCTGTCTTGGCAGCAGGTGTCCCCCAGAGCCATCTTGCTGCCTTTTGGTTAATGATGACTGTTCTCATCTCTATTATTTCCTTTTACTTTGGGCTTTCTATTCCTTCCCTCCCTCTTGTCCCCCTCCTCCCTCCTTAAAGGAGAGGTTTTTGTTCTTTGTTTTTTGTTTTTTGTTGTTGTTTGGGTGTTTTGTTTTGTTTTGTTTTGTTTTGAGCTGAAGATCAAACCCAGGGCCTCGCTGAGCTAATCCCCAACCTGGGGTTTTTGTTAGATATTTGAATGAGGTTTCTAGATGTTAATTAAGCAGGAGGGCTGGGAGGAGGAGGTGCTCAGGAAGAAAGAAGGATGCAGGCCGTAGCTTCTGAGAGCCACTGCGTTGTCCTTACAACACTCATGGACGGATTTTAGGGAATGTGAAGCAGTCAGCGAAGAGGGTTGCCGAAAACTAAAGGAGGTCACATTGTGGTTCCCGAAGGACAGCAGACAGGATGCTGATTGATGAGGGAAAAGTCTAGATCATAGGATGGATGCCTTTACTGTAAATAGTTAACAGTCTTGGTAGAGATTGTCACAGATGTCTAGGGAAAGGAACGAGGCTCTCCCAGGGGTCAGACACATTCAGGTTTTATACCTGGTCATTTGTGACTTTAAGATGAACTATCTGTATGGGAAAGGAATATTATCTCTGTGTTGGTAGTTTTACAGCCAATGGTAATTGTACTAGATTCTTGCTTCTCAGTGAGCAGGAGGCTTCAGTCAGACTTCAAAGTGAGGGACTTTTTTCTTCCCCATATAATTTTCCCTGTCTTTCTAGTCTGCCTCATCTTCCCTCTCCCCCCCTTTTTTTTAGACAGGCCCTCACTGTGTAGCTATGGCTGGCTTGGAACTCACTATGTCTGGCTGGCCTGATGTCACAGAGATTTACCTGCACCTGTCTGCTGAGCATTGGGATTAAAGCCATGCCCTGCTGATCCTTTTGATGTTTTGTTTTCTGTAATTTCTTCCATGCTTATAGATTGAAAGCAGTTGTCATTTGAAGGGAATCATCAGTGCTTCAGCGAGATTATGAATCAGAAAGTAATGTCAAGGGGGGCAGAGAAGACTGGGCGGTGGTGGCACACACCTTCAATCCTCTCTGAGTTCAAGGCCAGTCTGGTCTACAGATTGAGTTCCAAGACAGCCAAGACTATTAACACAGAGAGAGCCTGTCTTGAAACACCCCCACTCCCAAAAAAAAGGTCAGAGAAAAAGGAGGCTCAGTTTCAGTCTGTCACTTACAGCAGGCCAAGGAGTTCCCCAAATCTTTGAGGGCCTTCAACTCAGGCCAGTCTGGGATTAGTGGTGTCTATGCAGAAAAGGACTTCAGGGTGAGCCCCTTCAAAGCAGAGCTGGGACTTTTAAGGTTTGTTTTACTACATTTTATGTATGCACACATATGCATCTGTCTGGGGTGTGTACACATGAGTTCAGGTGCTGGTGGAGAGCATCAGATCCCCTGGAGCTGGAGCCACAGGCAGTTGTGAGCCACCTGACGTGGAATCTCAGGCCCTTTATAAGAGCATTATGTACCCTTAGCCTCTGAGCCCTCTCTCTGGCCTCCACATTTGGGAGTTAAATTTTTAAAACTTGTATTTTATGTGTATGGGTGTTGTAACTGCAAGCATGTCTGTGTACCATGCGCGTGCCTGGTGCCCTGGGAAGCCAGAAAAGGATGTTGGAGTCTCCTGGGACTGAATTTCCAGATGCTCCTGAGTGCTGAGACTCGCCTTGTGTCCTCTGGAGGAGGTGCAAGTGTTCTTAACTGTGCCGCTGTCTCTTCAGCCTCAGAGCTGGGGGTTTATTAAAAGCTTTTCCACATAGATTTTAAACAAGGTGGTTAAGAGAAAGGGGGAGGGTGGGCTTGGGAAGAAAGTAGGACACACCTGAGACCCGGCTTCCAGCTTCTCTCAGGGAGTTGCCTAATTTTCTCTTTTTCTAGTCCTGAGACACAGCCTCATGATACAGCGGGGGTTCTCCCTGAACTCACTATGAATCCCGGACTAGCTCCAAATTCTAAATATTCCTGACTCGTCCTCCTCAGTGCCGAGTGATAGGCATGTTCCAGCACGCCGGTTTCTGTTTAACATGTTGAGATGTATACAGCTGTCATAATTATGTAAATTTCCTTCTTACCTTCTAATTCTGTTATCTCTGTCAGTGCTGGTCAATTTCTATTGTTTTTTTCCCCCATGGATTATAATATCTTGCTTTTGGATTCTAGATACCTTTATATTGTTACATATCTTATAAAGATTCCTGAACTTGCAAGGTGCATTTAAGATTTGTGAGGCTAGACCAGAGAAAAGTATATGTAGCCTAGGGTAATTTTTCTCATTAGCAGCAAAATGACATTTGGGAGACAAACAGTTCTTTTGTTTGTAGAGATAGGATTCCAGTACACCATAGTTTTCTTCTGATTTTTGTTTTGAGACAAAATCTCTCTGTGTAACTTGGACTGGTCTGGAATTTGTTGGGATAGTCTATGTTGCATGGGTCAGTTGAAGAAATAAGTCACTCCAACATGAAATTTTTTTGTTTGTTTGTTTTGTTTTGTTTTTCGAGACAGGGTTTCTCTGTGTAGCTTTGCGCCTTTCCTGGAACTCACTTGGTAGTCCAGGCTGGCCTCGAACTCACAGAGATCCGCCTGCCTCTGCCTCCTGAGTGCTGGGATTAAAGGCGTGTGCCACCACCGCCTGGCCCAACATGAAATTTTAAGGCCTGTGTGGAAACAGGAAGGTCCAGCCTCTGATGAACTGTACACCGAACAGCCATATAAAGGCCTATTTATTGATTGTTACACAAAGTTGTTTTTTGGGTAAAGTACTTCCTCATACCAAGGTGCTATCTAATCTATACGTCTTTCTAAAGGAAAGCATCACATGCTCTCATGACTTTAGTCTTTACTGTGTGTCATTTGCAATACATAATGGTGTGCCAGAGGCATCTTGTGACCAAAGTCATTCGAAGAACACCCCTTCAGAAAAACAAGTCTACAAATCATGGAAATCAATCACTTGTTTTCCACAAAGATTCTTCAAGGTCAGAGTAACCTCTAGAAAACAACTATTTACTCTAATGTTTACCCTGGATACAGTGAGAACTGTTCATTCTAATATCTACCCCAGGTACAGGACTGCTAAATTCCTGCAACAGGAACTTGCTATAATAGACCAAGTTGGCCTTGAACTCACAGAGATCCACTTGCCTTTATTTTCTGAGTGCTAGGATTAAAGCATCTGCCACCACCATTCCTGGCAGATTTTTTTTTTTTTTTTTTTTGAGGTAGGGTGTCTTACAGTTATCACTGATGTGATGAAACATCATAACCAAAGCAACTTGGTGGTAGTGGGTGGGAGGGGGGGACTGCCTTACACTTCCACATCACTGTTCATCACTGAAGGAAGTCAGGACAGGATTCAAACAGGGCAGAAACCTGGAGGCAGAAGCTGATGCAGAGGCCATAGAGGGGTGCTGCTTTCTGGCTTGCTCCTCATATCTAGATCAGTCTGCTTTTTTATGGAACCCAGGACCATCAGCCCAGGGATGACCCCACCCACAATGGGCTGGGCCCTCCCTCATTAATCACTAATTAAGGAAATGCTGTACAGTCTTGCCTACAGCTCAGTCTTGTAAAGGCATTTTCTCAGTTGGGATTCTCTCCTCTCAGATGACTCTAGCCTGTGTCAAGTTAGATAAAAATAGACAGCACAGAGGGTCTCACTATATAGTCTCTGATAAATTTTCTCTGTGTAGTCCACTCTGGCCCTGAACTCACCATCACCTTGGCTTGGCCTCCAGGGTGCTGAGTTGTAGGTATGTACCACCACTGCCGGCAACATTCTAGGATTTTTACTAGCACCCTGGTGTCTACTTCCTATCTGCTGGTAACCCCTCACCAAGTGGAGACGATGAATACATCCACATACTGCTGACTGTCCTGGAAAGTGGGGGAATTAGCCTTGGCTGAGAACTGTGGGTTTAGATTTGATTTTGCCCCATTGCTATTGTGTGTTCTAAAGTCCCGTGAATTGTGAACTGTTGGTCAGTCTGATTAGGATTGGCTTTTTGTCCATGTGTGAGGTTGGGGATCCTGAATGGTCTCTTCTCCATCTTGACACATGCATGTTCTGGTGAGTATTCAAGGGAGAACCCCTGTGGATCTCTCAGTTCTCCATCGGAGTGCCCCACATTGGTGAGCTCAGCTCACCCGGGTTTCTTGTCTTAGGCCTCTCCTGAATACAGTGAACCCACCTCACTTGTTTACTATCTCTCAGGGATTTGGCTGAGATGTCCATCATTTTTAATCTTTTTCGTGTATTTTATTCATCATTTAATCAGAGAGTAAAATTTGTTCTGTTTTTATATCTTGGCCAGAAGCAGCAGTCCTGCAGATAATTGATGTGAATCAATTATTAGTTAAAATAGAAAGCATCCGCCCGGGCGGTGGTGGCGCACGCCTTTAATCCCAGCACTCGGGAGGCAGAGCCAGGCAGATCTCTGTGAGTTCGAGGCCAGCCTGGGCTACCAAGTGAGTCCCAGGAAAGGCGCAAAACTACACAGAGAAACCCTGTCTCGAAAAACCCAAAAAAAAAAAAAAAAAAAAAAAACAGAAAGCATCCTTAAACGTTTACTGACCAAATTCATTTTATTGATTTGTATAAAACCAGTGTCTGTCGTGTTCTTTGTTCAAAGTTTTCTGTTCCCTGGAATTCCTGTCGTACAACATGACTATTAAATGGACCCTGAAGCTTACTGTCATTCTTAATATTCTCTTTAGTACAAGTTCTCACAGTTGGAGTAAGTACTGGTTACTGTGGCCCTGTAACTATTATGTAGTAGCACACAATTAAAGGACATGCACTAACCTGATGAGGCAGAGCGGTGAAATGTGTCATGCTTTTAAGGCATTCCCACAGCAAGCTCAAAGGCTCCTAGGAGGCTTCTATGTTGGTACTCATATTATCTAGTGGTTAAAGCATGGGCATCAAAGCTTGATTGAAGTTGAAAGAACTGGTGAGTTAATATGGGGAGAAATGTGAAAGAAGAGAAGAATCATTTTGCTCAGAGTGTGAGATGAAACTGTGCTAAAGAATAATGCTCCAAGGATGGGAGTGACTTGGAACCCGCTGGTGGTAAGCCACTGGAGAAGGGAAAGTAGAAGAGTGGAGATAAAGGAGAATTTTACTTGTTGTAGATGAGGTTTGCCACTTGGTAACTGCTGCTGCGTTAATAGTGTGTTGTTGTGTATCCAAGTTTGATGATTTAGTCGGAGCGGACTGGGAAAGGAATATGCAGATGTAACAGAAAGGGTGAAACCTTTTGGCAAGGAGTGTAAACTCAAACATTGCAAAACCATAGTTTACTGGAGTTTTACATATGCTATATGTAACTTTGCAGCAGACTTAAAATACAAACTCCTTGTTGATGGATAAGATGTTAATTTTCTAAGATTGGGAAAAAATGTGGGTTGATAATGAAATATACTTTAATCTTTCCAAAAAAAACGAGGATTGCTTTTTTAGTATCAAGACAAAATACTTAATGATGGAATTTCATCAAGTCTATCTCTTATTTCCTGAATACTTTTGCTGATATGAGTGAGCTTATTAGTTTAAATATTTGCTTTTGTTCAGTGATATTAAGTCTTTGTGACAAGTGTTTTGTGTGGGAAGGGGAGACTGTAACATTACCTGCCTTTTCCTTTCCTCAGCCTGAGGAAACAGATGTTTTTCCTGACTCCAGAATGTGTGCTCTAAAGCCATGAGAAATGCTTAAGTCAGGAGATCAGAGAGAGCATCATCTGGGTGGGGGGAGAGAGAGACGATGCTGTCTCAGACATTGTGGAGAACCTTTGTCCTGGAGGGTATTCAGTTATAGTAACTTGTTTTCTTTTCTTTTCTGGGGAGGGGCGGGGGGGGCATTTAAAGATAGAGTTTCTCTGTGTAACAGCCCTGGCTATCTTGGAACTCACTCTGTAGACCAGGCTGGCCCCAACACACAGAAACCACCTGCCTCTCTGCCTTCTGAGTGCTGGGACTAAAGGCGTGTGCCACCACCACCTGGATTGTTTTATTTGTTTATTTTCTCGACACAGGGTTTCTCTTTGTAGTTTTGGTGCCTGTCCTGGTTCTCACTCTGTAAACCAGGCTGGCCTTGAACTCACAGATATCCGCCTGGCTCTGCCTCCAGATTAAAGGTGTGCTGGGATTAAAGGTGTGGGCCACCACCAACTTTTGTTTTACTTTTTAAAGCAAGTGCTTTTTCAAACTGTATAGTATAGCTTAGAACTTTCACAAAAGAAACATATAACTCAGTCTACCCAGAACATTTTACTGCAGCTGGTTTTTTTTTTCTTTAAAAACTAGGTATTTATTGTATCATTGTGGATTAAAAAATACTTGTCCAGTTTTTAAACATTATTCAGAAGGAAATATAGTGAATTATTAGAAATCCAGAAAACCCTCAGGCTTTAATAGTCCAAGAAGTAGACACATGAGAGTAGTTTTTGTTATCCCATTTTTCTTTATCAGCCTTTGTTTTCTATGTATCTGATACACTTTAAAAAACTTGAAGTAGACCCAAGTTTTACAAGAGAAAAAAATATATATAGCTGAGTAGGATCAAAGTAGCAAAAATTATCAGTACTTTTAAAAATAGTGCACTTAAATAGCCTTTTATAACTATAATCTGTATTTTGCTTCTTATTTATGAGTATAGTGAAATGGCAGTTTTCTTTTAAAACTTTGACCACTAACTCCCAGAAGTGCCTTTTCACTTCTGCAGTGGGACTTTCAAAGGCTAGTCGGAACTTAGCTGAAGTTTATAGCTATTTTAAAATCTTTTTATCTATTGGCTAAATCATTTCATATATAATAGATAGAGATGTACAAATGTAAAGTTTCCTGGAATTTTACTATCTGTAATTTTGTTCTTTTCTACCTCAAGTGGGGAAATTTTTTTTCCCATGAACATGACAATTTCAGAAATTTAGCTTTTCCCATATGTCTTTTATAGATTTCATTTTATAAAAAGCATTAAAATGGAATTTTTTTCCCCCTCCAGTGTTCTCAATAGTAATCTTTTGAAGTAATCGTTGTTGACATGCTGTGGAAACGCCATTTGTAAAACACCTTTTTCTAAAGTGTTAAAGCTCAAGGTAGATCACTTATCCTGTGTGAGTCCTGGGTTCAACAACTGTTCTCCATAAAACTGAAACACCTGCTATCAGCCTCTTAAAATGATTAGAATGTTAATCTATTGAAAATACTCATTACTGAATAACTGTTGTTTCTTTGACTACGGAAGCCAGTGGGGCAATAGCGGTACTTTATTGTTTCTGGTATGCGTACTTGCATTTGGTCTTTAATGAAGATGTTGGACTACATTCTAGTTTTGTTTTGTTTTCCTTTGACAGTCAGTGGAGGAAGAAATGGCAGGCCCTAGTCAACTCTGCATTCGCCGCTGGACTACTAAGCATGTAGCAGTGTGGCTGAAGGATGAAGGCTTCTTGGAATATGTGGATATTTTATGCAACAAGCACCGACTGGATGGAATCACATTACTCACACTGACTGAATATGATCTTCGATCTCCTCCTCTGGAAATCAAAGTCCTAGGAGACATTAAAAGGTTAATGCTCTCGGTCAGGAAATTGCAGAAAATCCATATTGATGTTTTGGAGGAGATGGGCTACAACAGTGACAGCCCCATGAGTCCCATGACTCCATTCATCAGTGCTCTTCAGAGTGCAGACTGGCTCTGTAATGGAGAGCCCACACACAACTGCGATGGACCCATCACTGACTTGAGTTCTGAGCAGTACCAGTACATGAATGGCAAGAGCAAACATTCTGTTCGAAGATTGGACCCAGAGTACTGGAAGACCATACTGAGTTGTGTATATGTTTTTATAGTATTCGGGTTTACATCTTTCATTATGGTTATTGTTCACGAGCGAGTGCCTGACATGCAGACCTACCCACCACTCCCGGATATATTCTTAGACAGGTAGGTTTTGTTTCTAGATGCCAAGTTTGTAGAAGGTTTCTAGAGTCTCAGCAGTGGTAGTGTGGATAATAACGTTGTGGTTATAGCTGACATGTATACTCCATTTGCCTTGTCTGGTGCCATCAGATGACAGGCTTTGCCGAGCCTGGTGGCACATGCCTTACTCTGGAAACTGAGGTGGGTGGACCGCAAGTTCCAACTCTGGGACATTTGTAAGTGTTAGGAGAATGTTTGTAGTAGACTTAGCTGCCTTTCTTTTTTTTTTTTTTTTTTTTTAAGGTTTATTTATTATGTATACAGTGTCCTGCATGTATGCCTGCTGGCCAGAAGAGGGCACTAGGTCTCATTACGGATGGTTGTGAGCCACCATGTGGTTGCTGGGAATCGAACTCAGGACCTCTGGAAGAGCAGTCAGTGCTCTTAACCTCTGAGCCATCTCTCCAGCTCCCAGCTACCTTTCTTTAAAAAAAAAAAATTTTTTTTTTTATTTTAAATGATGAAAAGGGTTCTGCTTTCCTGAAAATACCACCAGATGAATCAAATTTATTTACAGTAGTACAAATTAATTCAGGGATTGATTTTGTTTTTATTATGTACTGAATAAAACTACTATATATTAAAGAAAAAAGAAATGGTCCAGGGCTGGACAGATGGCTCTGTAGCTAGAGTTTTCCTGCCTGGCCCACAGTCAGGGCAAATCTCTTTCACCTGCCAGTCCCACAGCCTCTCAGACCCGACCAAGTAAACACAGAGACTTATGTTGCTTTCAAACTGTATGGCCGTGGCAGGCTTCTTGCTAACTGTTCTTATAGCTTAAATTAATCCATTTCCTTTAATCTATACCTTGCCACATGGCTCGTGGCTTACCGGCATCTTCACAAGCTGTTTCTCATCGTGGCGGCTGGCAGTGTCTCTCTGACTCAGCCTTCCACTTCCCAGCTTTATTCTCCTCCTTGCCCCGCCTACACTTCCTGCCTAGCCAACGGCCAATCAGTGTTTTATTGATTAATTAGCAACACATTTGCCATACATCCCACAGCATGGCTCAACAGTTAAGAGTACTGACTGTTCTTTCAGAGGACCTGGGTTTGATTCCCAGCAACCACATGGTGGCTCATAGCTGTCTATAAGCCCAGTTCTAGGGGACCCAACACCTCCACACAGACATGCATGCAGGTAAAACATCAATTTAAATTTTTTAAAAATTTGAAGAATAAACATTAAAAAAATAAAAAGAGTCAGGCAGTGTTGTATGTTTAATCCCAGCATTCGGGAGCCAGAGGCAGGTGGATCTCTGAGTTTAGGCTAGCCTGGTCTACCAAGCAAGTTCCAGGACAGCCAGGGCTACAAAGAGAAGCCCTATCTTGAAAAACTAAAAATAAATAAATAGTCTGTGGTTATGAAAAACAAGAAAAGAACAGTAAGTAACAACTGTTTTTACTTCAGTGGTTTTTAAAAATGAGCAAAGCAACCTTGTTTTCCATTGCTGGTGATTGAGCCCAAGGCCGAGTGCATGTAGGGTAAGTGCTCTGCCACCAAGCTCTATCTGTAAGCTATCTTGTGGGGACACCAGCTGTTATAGGTAATAGTATTCTGGTTACTACTCAGCCTGCTCACCTCCTACAGTATACTCAAAAAACTGTTCTTTCTGTTTATAAAAAGGTATGATAGTCATGGATTTAAAGCATTGAGGACAATTATCTGTGACTAGTAAACAGACAAGAAATAATGGATGCAAAGTGAAGCTGCCTGTATCCTTCAATATACAATTGATTCAGGCAAGTTATCAGTGGATGCTGAAATCCATTTGATGGAAAGCCGCTGAGCAACAGCATTTTTGCATGATTGAAGTTTCATCTTTCACATTACTTAATTGCAGAGGAAACAGGTACTTTCACAGTGCTGGGACCTGACAAAGATCATCCTAACCACATGGTCACAGTGGAACAAGCTGACAGCATGCACTAGATGTAATGTTCAAAGCATCACCTTGAGATAATCTGATAATCTTGCCTCTCAGAAAATTTTAACCTAAATCTGATGATGAGGAAATAGACACAAAAAGGAGCATTCTACATGATAGCTCATCTAGAGTCTCCAGAGATGTCGGTGTCATAGTAAAACCTGGGGATTGTGAGGGAAATGGAAGGGACACATCAAGCTCGATACCTGGTCCTTGGATCCTAATCAAGCAAATTAGTTGCTAAGGATGTGTTGAGGATACTTAAAGTGTGAATATGGGCTGCATATTAAACAGGATGCCAAGAAGCAGTGCTGCAGTTGTCAGGGCACAGCGGTCTGAGGTCTGTCCTTAGTCTCCGAGATACATGAAGTAACTTTGGAGGACTCTAAAATGTGTGAAATGAAGCAAAGACGGCAAAACATTAAATATAAATAATTGGACGATTTAGGTGAAGAGTAGTAAGTACCTGTGTTTGTACTTTTTTCAGAAGGATCAGGGTTTTTTCAAAGAAATTGGTGGTGATGGGAGGAAATGGGAATTGGAGACAGTCGGATCTGTAAGGTCAGTTAAGGATTACAAAGAAGTGGACGTAGCGCTTGATCACAGGGCTTTGCTTTGTTTGGATGAGGCTGTACTGTAGGATGCCCTACTGATTGTAGGGTGACCTGGGGTTTGTTTTGGCTTGGGGTTTTGTATGTATATTTTTATATATTATGCCTAAAGCATAGGATTCTTGCAATTGAAGGTATGAGGAGAAATATTAATAATGACAAGGTTCAGGTTATCACAGTGAGTGTTGGTTGCTGTGGTAGGGCAAAGGGCAAGATCACAGGAAGAGAAATAAAAATAAAGGGAGCAAGAATGCCATTATATACCATTATAACAAGGAGTAATGGGGAGAGAGGGAGGGAATAGGGAGAGACCATCAGTAAGTACCTGGAAAACTTTTTTTAAAGGTTTTTATTAGATCTAGAAATTACAAGAAGTTTTACAGAAAGGAGTTTCGTCATAATTTTTGTATGAATATAAGCTTATATTGGGTAAAAGCTAAAACAGCTGTTCTTAAGCAAAATTACTAAATAGTGGGCGAGAGACTCTTACAAAGGTAGAAGGGCGTGTGTGTGTGTGTGTGTGTGTGTGTGTGTGTGTGTGTGTGTGTGTGTGTGTTAGGTGTATGTGGGTGTGTGTGTTGTGTTACTAAATGATTTAATATGGGATAAAATAGAGTAAAACTGGGGAGCAGTAATTAGGTTTAATTTGGGGAAGAAGTAGAAGATTTACTTTTATCCTAACTATATAAAATTATTTAAACTTTTGTATGTATGTATGTATTTCTTATTGGGGGTAGGGCCTCACTATATATCCCTGGTTGTCCTTGAACTACATATAAGCCAGGCATGGTAGCAAACACCTTTGTTCCCAGTACTCAGGAGGCAAAGGCAGGTGGATCTCCTCCTGGCTTGTATGTATATTGTTTTTAAAGGTTTTTTAAGAGTGTCGTGGCACATGCCTTTGGTCCTAGCAAATCATACATTTGCTGATAATATATCATAAATTTAGTTTTAGATAATTCTTTTGACATGCATATAATTTTACTATTACTAAAGTTGAGAAGGCAAATGTACATAATAATAAAACGTTCTTGTTTATTTTTACATAAAAAATTAAATCTTGCCAAAATATTTGATACTTGAGAATACAGCATCTTCTGTATTTTTCAGAGTTAATCAATATTTATTTTTTTTTTATAGTCCTCAATTCTGAGACTACCACTTCACATAAATTCATAATACAAAATGGCAGCTGTTCAGGGCCATTTAGAAATTGTTGGAAATGTTATTCTAATCCTGAGCCAAAATTCATGTAACATTTTTTTTGTTTGTTTCTTTTGAGACAGGACTTCTCTGTGTAGCTCTAGCTTTCCTGGAACTCCCTCTGTAGACCAGGCTGGCCTTGAATTCAGAGATCTACCTGCCTCTGCTTCCTGAGTGCTGTGATTAAAGGCCTGTGCCACCACCGGCCCGGCCACAGCAATTTTAAGTCAGCCATCATCACAGAAGACAACCCAAGGGTATGATAACTTGTTGCTTACATGCTGAGGAGAGTAGCAAATAGGAAAATTGATGATTACATCTGTTTTTTATAATTAAAGCATTTTTTTTCCCCTCAGAGCAGACTTTGTATAGTAAAGACACTGCGCTTCCTAACATAGAGCAGTCTTTGAATCTGAGCTGAGGTGTTACAGGCAGCATTCACTGGCGTTGTAAGGAGTGATGGCATGCAGTGTGAAGTGTGTGTTGTGTTCAGAACCAAGAGAACCGAGACTGCAGTAAAGCTGTGCAGTGCGGAGCGGGTGAGATGGGACTGCAGAAACACCTCGGACTCATTACATGTTGGATGATGAGTTGGGTTTTGTTTCTTCCAAGTTCACAAACATTTTACTACTATAGTCATTTTTTTTTCTCAGTTATTTACTTAATTTTGTGCAGACTCTCTTCTTTATTCAAGTTATAACTCACAGTTTAAGAGATTGGATGCTAGGCTGGAGAGGTGGCTCAGAGGGTTCAGAGTATGTACTACTCTTGCAGAAGACCTATGCCCACACCAAGCACCACACAGTTGCTGTAAACTCCAAGGGCACACACGCAAAATAAAATCTAATTTAAGAAAAAGACATTGAGAGCTGGGCGGTGGTGGCACACACCTTTAATCCCAGCACTCGGGAGGCTACGGCAGGAGGATCTCTGAGTTCAAGGCCAGCCTGGTCTACAGAGCAAGTTCCAGGACAGGCACCAGGTTGTTACTTCTTTACAGAGAATCATTACTGGAATTCAGGACAGCTAATAGATTCTGATGAGAGGGATAGTTTATGAAGCTGATTTTTAACCCCCCAGGCTTTCCAGATATCATCTCCTGAGGGAGATAAAGTTCTACAGAGCAGTTCTGAGTCAAGCATTGTATTGAAAAGGGATGTATCTGCTCGTCTCCAGTTCCAAAAAGAACTGTTTTTCTGTTGCAGTGTTCCCAGGATCCCGTGGGCCTTCTCCATGACTGAAGTGTGTGGCATGATCCTGTGCTACATTTGGATCCTCGTTCTTCTTCTTCACAAGCACAGGTAGTCCCGATTCCTAAAGACTGAAAATATCTGACTCTCATGTCGGGTTGTCAAGCCTGGTCCTTCCTCTGTGTTGCCCTGGAAGATTTCCTCTGCTCAGTGTGACATAGCTTTCTACAAAAGAAAATTGGGGGCTTAGTTAAGGAAGGTCGTAAGACCAATATATTTAGTAATATTGTGAATGTATTTTATAGGGAAAAGGGTAGTCAGCCTTGGGCCAGTCCTTGCTAGTTTAGCCCTGTCTTCCCCCTCCTCCTCCTCCTTCCCCTCTCCCCTCTCCCTCTTTTTACCTCCTATTCCTTCTCTTTCTTTTCTTCCTCTCCCTCTCATATTTCTCCTTTCTTCTTCTGCAGAAACAAGCTAGAAATGCCATTTCTGTAGAAACATTGAAATGCTTCCAAAGATAGTGTTGGTTAAGTGTTTGATTGGAGGAAAAAAAGCCCATTAAACAAGGTTGTCCTGCATGCTCTGCACTTCTGAGATAGTGAAGCTGTTAAATGGGAGAGTGCTTCTTGACCCTTGCACCGAGAAATACCAAGGGAAAACTTTTTAAAAATGATAAATGAAAAGAGCAGCTCGGTGGTGGTGGCGCACACCTTTAGTCCCAGCACTCGGGAGGTAGAGGAGGTGGATCTCTGTGAGTTCGAGGCCAGCCTGGTCTACAGAGCGAGTTCCAGGACAGCCAGGGCTGTTACACAGAGAAACCCTGTCTTGAAAAACCAAAATAGATAAATAAATAGAATAAATAAATAGAGCAAGGAAGGCATAAGTACGGGAAGACCCCTTTTCTACATGAGTGAGTCTTTCTAGGTGTCCAAAAAAAAAAAGAAAGAAAATAAGGCTTAGTGATGAAGAAAACATGTGGTTAGCTGCTGCCCATTGTTTTTAGAACCCTGAAGAGGAATGACTGAGTGTCTTGCAATTGGGGACCTCTTTCCTCACAAGGAAGTCTGTGGTCACCACATGCATCCTGAGCTGCAGTTATTTTAGTACTTTGAAGGTGAAAAGAAAGGTTGATGACTGCTATTTTTGCCACATTTCTCATTGTGTCCTGTGTGTACTCCTATTTTAAGAGGAAATGGTTTAAAAGTGTGTGTATCACTGCTCTCTGATTAACTTTGGCTCACAAGACCCTGTGGAATTAAATCTATCCACTCTTGAAAATAAGAACAAATTTAACCTTAGAGGAAACCTTGGTAGACTCCGTGAAGTGTAGTAGTGACCAGGTAAATCCAAGTAGTGGGGTTTACTTAAAGTAGATAAACTCAGGAGGCGATGTTTATGTAGTCCATGAAGCTATTTCTCAAATGTCATCTTTGTATCACTGATTGCAATCCTCTGAAAGGTTGTTGAAGTGCAGGTTCCTAAGCTCCATCCAGATGTGCACACTAAAGATGAAAACATACCTTGCCTTGTGTTCGGTACTACTCTTGAGAGAAAGTCCCCAAACTCTTAGTCTGTTTAGATTTAGGACATTTAAAGAAATAAAGGAACAAATGATACGACAGTTTATAATTACTCAAGTTATGCTTATTCAGAGTTTCTGTTTTAGATATACTTGAATATAAAACTTAGTGTTATTTTCATAGCTTAAGTTTAAGTTAGGGACAACTTGAATAACTTCAGATAGCCACTCTTGTGAGCTGTTTCGTGCTGTTATTGAGCAACAGTAGAATCGCAAGTGATCGAGTAACTCCTGTAAACAACTTCAGGGCTGGCAAGGTGACTCGTGACAGAAGCACTTGCTGCTCTCTCTCCATGGCTCTGGAGTTCAGTTCTCAGTGCCCATGCTGAATGGCGGGCTCTCCACTGCCTGTAACCCAGTCCAGGCCATCCTACACCCTCGGCCTCCAAAGATACCTGCACTTCCATGCACACACCCACAGGCAAACGTGCATACCTACACATAATTAAAAACAATCAAAATAAACCTTAAAGTTTTTTGAATAAATTATAAGTAATAGTACTAATATTAAGCTTCCCAGTATTACTTCTGTCTTGAAAACTCCACTTTTAGATGGGTGGTGGTGGCACAAGCCTTTAATCCCAGCACTTAGGAGGCAGAGGCAGGCGGATCTCAGGCCAGCCTGGTCTACAAAGTGAGTTCCAGGACAGCCAAGGCTACACAGAGAAACCCTGTCTTGAAAAACAAAAAGAAACCCCTCCACTTTTGTAGGGTCACATTTTACCACCAAAAGAATGCTCTTTCAGATCCACACTAGTTGCATGCGGCTATTGTAATTTCAATTAATTAATATTAGATTCAGATCTTACTTACATGAGCCTCATTTTAGGTGCTCAAGAGCCAATTGTATTTAGCTGGCTACATGGCATATAGACCATCCCCATCACTGCAGAACTCTAGTGGGTTATGTTAGTCATGTTAGATGGTCTCCTAAGATTCTTCTCCAAATTAAAATGTAAATACACATACATAATGAAACCCATTGTTTTGTATGCAGGTATAATAAAGCCACATATACATATACACATCCCAAGTGCTTTATAGAAGTGTAATTTAAATATAATAAGTTTTTCTACCTTTAAGTTTACAGGTCTGCATTTAGTAAACAACTCATGAGCAAACACTGCCACAGTCTATATTTTAGAACACCATCTGAACATTCCCTCTTGTCTTTTCATTATTAATTCCAGTCCCAGCCCTGGCCCCAGGCAAACACTGACCCATTTGTCTCTATAGTTTTCCTTTTAATACAGAACTTCTAAGTGGGAGGAAGGTTTCTGTCCTCTGTAAAGACTAGTGGTTTTAATACAGAACTTCTAAGTGGGAGGAAGGTTTCTGTCCTCTGTAAAGACTAGTGGTTTTCCCCTGCTTTCTCTCCAGGAGAGTTTGGGCAGTCTCTGATTTCTGCTTTGATCACTGTTCACAGGTCGATCCTTCTGCGCAGGCTCTGTAGTCTGATGGGCACCGTCTTCTTGCTTCGCTGCTTCACCATGTTTGTGACCTCCCTCTCGGTGCCGGGACAGCACCTGCAGTGTACTGGAAAGGTAGCCGCCACCGTCCGTGTGCTCTTGATTGGGCTTCTGCATTAATACACAGTATGCACAGGAAGGCAGAGATCGGGCTTCCGGATTAAAATGTGATTTCTCGTATGTGCAGTATCAGCAGTCAACCTAACAGAAATAACCGGGTTAAGTAACCTTAAGCTAGACTTATCTCCCTATGATTCCATCATGGATATTAATTCCGTGTTACGAGACTATGGAAAAAATTATTTTGACTATCTTTTTCTGCTATGTTTCCCTTTTCCACTACACTCAGCATCTTTTTTATAGTGTTTTTATTAGTATATATTAATTATGTGCCGTAAAGGGTTTCATTATTACACCCTCATACATGTTCACAATGCATTTGGATCACATCACCCTTGGTTCACTTAGGTCTTCATGTGGTATGCTCTGGTCCCTTATTGCTTTCATCAGTCCTTTTCTTTATACAGCTTAAGCATTTCCAGTGAAAACTAACCCAGTACTCTGTAAACTTTCTAGGATATATGAAATATTGATGGATTTTTTTTCCTTCAGTTTTGGTGTGTGCCTTATAACTTCCTGTTTTGTTGTATTGTTGATATGTCCTTTTCTGGTTAAATAGAGAGGACAAATTATGCTGATAAGGAACAAAAAAAGTGGGTTATAAATTGTTGTCATTTTTATTCTAAGATCTAGGGTAAGATCTCTTTTTTAAATTTAAGCTCAGTGATAGAATGACTACCTAGTGTATACAGGATCCTGGGGTTCAGTCCCCAATACTCACCCCCCACACACACACACTAATTAATTTTAAGAAATCAATAAAATAATTTTAAAAGTTGAGGATCTCAACTGGGTGTAGTTACACAGGCCTTTAATCCCAGCACTTGGGAGGCAGAGGCAGGTGAATCTCTATGAGTTTGAAGCCAGCCTGATCTACAAACTGAGTTCCAGGACAGCCAAGGCTATGTAGAAAGATCTCCTCTAAAAGAAATAAAAACAAAAGTTGAAGGTGTCATGTGCCCTTGATACACAAAATTGTGAATGGTTAAATTTGGGCAAAAAAATTATTAACCTACTTTTCAGACAGGAGACTTGGTGACTACATTAACACCTTTGTTGTTTTTTTGTTTGTTTGTTTGATTTTTGTTTTTTCGAGACAAGGTTTCTCTGTTTAGTTTTGGAGCCTGTCCTGGATCTCGCTCTGTAGACCAGGCTGGCCTTGAACTCACAAAGATCTTCCTGCCTCTGCCTCCCGAGTGCTGGGATTAAAGGCGTGCGCCACCACCGCTCGGCCCTTTGTTGTTACTTTAATGTTGTTTGTAAAACAAAAGTAGGTGCCGTTGCTTCTCCTCCGCAGTGGTGGAAACAGCTGACACGCTGGTTGGGGAAGGAAGATTAAGCAGATGAAGAGCTAAAACTGCTGCCCTTGAGGTGAAGGGCCCCAAAGGTCTCCAGGCATTAGGCGTGGGAGACTGAGCACTGAGAAGGGCCCAGTGCAGTTTCAGACTTCTCAAAAGCAAACATTTTTTACAGTTAAAAACTGTTGGGGAGTTTTGTGTTTTTCAATAAAGAAAAACATTTCTTTTTCTTTTTTTTCTTTTTCCTTTTTTTGAGACAGGGTTTCTCTGTGTAACCCTGGCTGTCCTGGAACTCTCTCTGTAGACCAGGCTGGCCTCAAACTCAGAGAGATCTGCCTGCCTCTGCTTCCTGAGTGCTGGGATTAAAAGCGTGTGCCACCATCACCTGGCAGAAAAACATCTTTTTATTACAAAATTGTACATGTTTCTTGTAAGAACTCAAATTATATGTAAATGTATGTAAAAAGCAGAAGCTCACATAGATTCCTTTTTATCCCAACCCGGAAGTAAAACTGTTAACAGTTGTGTCTACTTGAACAGATCTGGTTTGGAGTTTCTTCTTTCTCTCCTCCAGTCCTCCCTCCCTTGGAGGCAGAGTCTCACTATGCAGCTCTGGATGGCCAAGAACTCACTATGTAAATCAGACTGGCCTGGAACTCACAGACATCCTCCTGTCCCTGCCTCACAGCTGCTAGGATTAAAGTTGTTAGGTACCTCCAGCAGCAGAAATCATTTTTAAGTAGAGTTTTGATTTACTCTGATAAGTCATTGATGGACATCCTTCAACTGAAGGACATATTGCGGAGGCGGGTCTGTAACTAGGTTTAAGGTATTGGTACATTATTTACTTCTTTCTCTTGTATATCTGTGTGAGGCCTGAGATTGGTGTGAGATTCTCTTCTTGATCAGTCTCCACCTTATTTATTGAGGCAAGGTCTCGGATGAACCCGGAGCCACCAGTTCAGCTAGCATGCCAGCTGCTCTGGGGATTTCCTCTCTCCAGCTTTCATGCTGGGATTACAAGTGGGCTGTTATATCCAACTAGCCTTTGGCATTTTTTCTTGACATGGGTACTAGGGATCTGAACTCAAGGCACGTTTGCATAGAAGCACTTTACCCATCTCCCCAGTCTCATTAATTAATTTTTTTGTAAAGAGTACATAGCCAGGTAGTGGTGGCTCACACCTTTAATCCCAGCACTTGGGAGGCAGAGGCAGGTGGATCTCTAAGTTGGAGGCCAGCCTGGCCTACAGAGTTCCAGGACAGCCAGAGCTGTTACACAGAGAAACCCTGTCTCGGAAAAAACAAACAAACAAACAAACAAACAAACAAACAAACAAAAAATCATAGTTATAGTCACCTGTTTAAAAAGTTCATTCTTTTAATTGCTGTGTGATATTCCATTGTAAGATTCCCCATCCCCCAGATTATAAATGATGTAAATTTTACTTGTTTCCAAGATATTTTAAACAGTAAATATTTTATTTATTTATTTATTTATTTATTTATTTATTTATTTATTTATTTTGTTTTTTTTGAGGCAGGGTATCTCTGTATGGCACTGGCCATTCTGGAGCTCGATCTGTAGACCAGGCTAGCCTTGAACTCAGAACTCAGAGATTGACCTGCCTTTGCCTCCTGAGTGCAAGGATTAAAGGTATGTTCCACCACCACCCGGCTCATAGTAAATATTCCTAAACATTAGAGCTTTTCTTCTTGTTTTGTGGAGGAACCTTGAACCCAAGGCCTTGCACATGCTAGGCAAGCACTGTTTACCTCTGAGCTATGTCCTCAGTTGTACTTACCTCTGAATTTTTGGAAATAGAATTATAGTATTAAGGACAGGTACATTAAATTCTGATACATATTCCTAAAATGCTGGCTTGAAAAAATCCAGAATGGTATTTTAGACAGAGGTACACTTTGTAACTTTGTTCTTTTTAAGTAACCTTTCTTTCTGAAGAGTAGCAATGAATATTATCCACGTTTGCTTTTGGTCTCCAGACATCACTCAAAAATATCAAAAACATTTTAAATTTAGGGTGTGTGTGTGTGTGTGTGTGTGTGTGTGTGTGTGTGTGTGTGTGTGTGTTTGTATGCACAGGCAAATGCAGGCATACATATACCACAGCATGAATGTATGGTTCAGAGGACAGAGAACCAGTTCTCTCTTGCCACTTTGTGAGACCTAGAAATTGAACTTCAGTTATTGGGCCTGCCCAGGAGTGCCTCTGCCCACTGAACCATCTTGCCAGACTCACTCAGGCCTTTAGTTAACAAAGCAAAAAAACAATGAAAAAATCGTCAGGAGCCAGACATTGCAATTCATGCCTATAATCCCAGCACTCAGGAGGCTTTGGCAACAGATTGGCAAATTTGAGGACAGCTGGACCACATCGTGCAGCAATTTTCAACCTATAGGTCATGACTCCTTTGGGGTCATATATCAGATATCCTGCATATCAGTTATTTACATTACAATTCGTAACAGTAGCAAAACTACAGTTAATGAAGTAGCAATAAAAATAACTTTATGGGGGCTGGAGAGATGGCTCAGCAGTTAAGAGCACTGGCTATTCTTCCAGAGGACCAGAGTTCAAATCCCAGCAACCACATGGTGGTTCACAACCCTCTGTAATGAGATCTGGTGCCCTCTTCTGACCTGCAGGGATACATGCAGACAGAACACTGTATACATAATAAATAAATCAATCTTTAAAAAAAAAAAAAAGAAAGAAAAGTGTCAGATCTCTTAAAAGAAAATAACTTTATGGTTGGAGGTCAGCACAACATGAGGAACTGTGTTAAAGGATGGCAGCATTAGGAAGGTTGAGAACCACTACCACAGTGAGTCCCAAGCCAGCCTGAGATACAAGACCCTGTCTGAAAAAAAGGTGACCAGAGTGGTGTTCCTCTCCCATTTTACTTTGTTTCCTAGAGCGACAGATCTATACACTTCTCTAAAACGTTCCTGGTTACTGCTCTCTGTAATTTCCTTTTAAGCAATTGGTAAAATTGACTTTGCTTTAGAAATTAGATTAGCAAAAAAAGAAATGACTAGAATCTAATTTAGTTGGCTTAATAACTTGTGTAAAACAAGTATACATTCCTTTAAAGTCGACTGTAGGGTACCACCATGAAGTCAATGTTGCCATAATATTGACCCCATTCTTTGGCTGTGTGCATAGCTATGTCTTTGTCTTCAAACAATTCTTTCATTGATTTGTAGCTTAAATTGTTACGAGAGGTTGGTTGATTTGTCTTTTGCTTTTTCAAGACAAGGTTTCTCTGTGTACACCTGGATGTTCTGAAACTTGCTTTGTAGACCAGACTGGCCTTGAGAAAACTGCCTGCCTCAACCTCCTGAGTGCTGGGATTAGAGGGATGCACTTGCACTGCTATGCCTGGTTGAAGTTAATCTTTAAGATTTATTTTTTTAATTATGTGTATGTGTCTGGGTATATACATGTGTGTGGGTGCCCACGAAGACCAGGTGTTGGATTTCTTGGAGCTGCTGTTGGGAGCCTTCCCTTATGGGTCTGGGAACTGATTAGGGTCCTTTGAAAGAACAGTACATATTCTTTTTTTGGTTTTTCGAGACAGGGTTTCTCTGTGTAGTTTTGGTGCCTGTCCTGGATCTCACTTTGTAGACCAGGCTGGCCTCGAACTCAGAGATCTGCCTGCCTCTGCCTCCCGAGTGCTGCAATTAAATGCTACAATTAAAGGCGTGCGCTGCCTCCGCCCGGCAAAAGAACAGTGCATATTCTTAACTTCGGAGCCCACTCCCCAAGTCTCAGCAGAGTAAACTGAGTCACCCATCCCAGTGTACCAGTTAAAGGGATTAGTAGTGGTGGAAGACAGAGATTCAGTCATTGTGGCCACTCTGGGAAGAGGAACAGATAGAGGAGTCCAGTGATCCCCTAAATCAGTCTTATGGTTCTGATACGAACTTTAGGTTTAAATAAGGGAAAAACTGGGGTAAGAGTAAGAAGTACACATAATAAGACTTCCTTGGTCTAAAGCGTGGTCTGGTTGGTCTCAGTTCTTGTTATTGCTTGAGGAAATAAGCCAGTTCCATGAAGTGACTGCTCTTGCTTGAGGGTGCTCTTGTGATGGGGTGACCTGTCAGTGAGGCTCCAGTGTGACCGCAGATTTAGGACAGTAGGTCTAGAAGGGATACTGGGACAGCTGACAATAAGGCATCTCAGCTTTCATCCTTAGCTTTCTTTGTACCTGCATTTTAGCCTTGAGGGGAGATGAAGTAAGTTGAGTAGAAGCCACGTTAACATGTCTGTGAGCAGAGTTCAGCATGTGACTCATCCACAGAAAGAGAGATAGATGCTCAGTGAAGTCAGAGGTGCCAGCTTTACCCTGCTCTAGGCCAGCGTTGTGTGATCTAACTGTCACAGCGGTTGTGAGCATTTCTTGGCAGTAATGACAGTACTGCATTTGACTGAAGGTTGAAATGACTATGAAGGTGGAGGGGCTAGGCTTTCATTCCTGCCAACATGCCTCTTCGTTCATTTTCTGCCCACACTGCTTGTTATCAATCATGAGTTATTGCCATCTCGTTAATGAGAGACAATAACTAATGTTTTATGGTCTTTATATATGAATCTAATCTCCTGAAATTATTTCCGTACATGGTTTGACGTGAGGGCAAAAACATTTTCCCCAAAAAGTATGCTAATTGACTAGAAACAAACTTTCATGAAGTTGTGTGTTTTCCCTCTGAAAGTTTGACAAGTTTAGTCTCAGTAGATTAACAGAAGAAAAGGTATACAAATTCAATAATACCTACCTCCAGAGCTGTGTACAAACTCTGACTCTGCCAGAGTGTTAACGTTATATCTTTCATTGTACAAAGGAATAAGGACGTGGGGCTTCCGGAGGTGTGGGGGTGGTGATACAGACCATGGCACGTTCAGGAGAGGAGGAGCTATTTGGTCATTGGGGCAGTCATTTTATCCAGATGAGGTTCCCAGGTGGCAGCACGGGGATACATACTTGTGTCATCTCTGTCTGGGCCAGAGGTGTCAGACCCCTAGTCTCTGCTTCCTGCCAAAGGGCTTTCCTATGGAGATCTGGAGATCTCAAAGAAGACTTTTGCATTTGTGTCTTTTGCTTGATTGACTAATGTAGATAGATACTTCTTTTATACAAGGAGGGATTTTTTTTAAAGCTACTACTGAGTGCAGTTTCAGATCCAAAGATAACAAAGGAATGATGTAGTGGACATGGAACAGTTTGCTTTCCTGTGAAGTTTGTTCCGTAGATAAGAGAATATCCTGCCCTTGAAGGGGTTTATCAGGGGACAGCCACAGAAGAGAAGGCTGCATCTTGCACTACAGGGACAAATTAGATGTCACTCTCCAGTGTGGACAGACCTCTTTATGTCTCAGATGACTTTTCTTTATTAATTAGTTATGTATGGATATTTCCATCCAAATCTGCCCTAAATGCTGCTAATTGCTTTGAAGTATAATGTAGCCTGCCTATTGACCTACATTATTTATAGCAATCTTAAAAGTAGATCGTCGTGAGGATAACAACCAGCAGCCAAATCCCTTACAGTGAGATCCATAGGCATTTCATTGTGGTAAATTAATGGCTTAAAATCGTGGAACCAAGACAGAACTGAGAACAGGCCTACTTTTGAAATTTAGCAACACAAAGCTAATTTGCATGTCTTGTCTAGACAGTTTCCTGTTCATTCTTAGGTGTTTCAGTTTGTTTCTAGAAGGATGTGTGAGAGATGTAGAATGGGAAAAGATGAAAAGACTGTGGTTACTTGATAATTATTTGAGACTGGCATTACTTGTTCCCTGCCCTGAATTAAGATAATACCCAGCTGGGCAACGGTAACACACACCTTTGATCCCAGCACTCAGGAGGATCTCGGAGTTCGAGGCCAGCCTGGTCTACAGAGTGAGTTCCAGGACAGCCAGGGCTACACACACAGAAACCCTGTCTCAAAAAAAAAAAAAAACAAAAAAACAAAACAGAAAAAGAAAAAGAAAAAGAAAAGGGGGAAAAAATCTAGTTTGATTGACTCATCAAACACCTCTGATCTATCTTTTCTCTTCTTCTATCTGAGACTTGCATCTCAGGGCCACATTGTGGCTGCTGAAGGTTCAGTTCCTATGTCTGAATTGTAGGTGGAAGGCAAGTGGAATGGTAGAAAAGACCTCCCCTTGTGTCTCTGTAGCTTCCTAGAAATCTTTCACACTTTGGCTTTTCACACTTTGTGTACAGAACATGGCTCTGCCTAGCTTCGGGGAAGGCCAAGAGGGGTGAGATTTGACTGAGTTCGTGGCCTCATCAGCGTATGTGTTCCTGTAACCAGTGAAGACAGGGAGAGTAGATGTTAAATGGCAGTCTGGAGGTTACGGCATAGCTTATTTCCTTACTAAGGGTTTCTTTTTTGGTTTTTCGAGACAGGGTTTCTCTGTGTAACTTTGGTGCCAGTCCTGGAACTTACTCTGTAGCCCAGGCTGGCCTTGAACTCACAGAGATCCACCTGCCTCTGCCTCCCAAGTGCTGGGATTAAAGGCGTGCGCCGCCGCTGCCGCCGCCGCCACCGCCACCGCCACCACCACCACCACCACCACCACCACCACCAAGTTTTATTTTTGAAGAAAGTTGGGGCTTGTTTGTTTGTTTTTGGATTTTGGAAACAGGGTTTCTCTGTGTAATGACCCTGGCTATCCTGGAACTCACTTTGTAGACCAGGCTGGCCTCCAACTCACAGCGATCCTCCTCCTTCCTTCCAAGGACTGGGACTAAAGGCATGTGCCCCCACGGCCCAGCCTGAAAGTTGGAGCTTATTAAAAGATTTTAATATGAGGCTGGGCAGTGGTGTCACACCCACCCAGCACATGGGAGGCAGAGGCAGGTGGATCTCTGTGTGTTAGAGGCCAGTCTGGTCCACAAATCGAGTTCTAGAACAGCCAAAGCTGTTATATAGAGAAAGCCTGTCTTGAAGAAGGAAAAAAAAAAAAAAAAAAAATCTTAATACAGATTTAAACATGGGCATTATGGGATAAAAATTAGTAAATAAATAAAAATAAAACTTAGGGATGTTCTTGTTTTACAGTCGCTGTTTGTTTTAAGACAAAATCTCATGTAACGTTGGCTGGCCTATGTCACTGAGAATATAGCCTTGGACTCTTGAGCCTCCTGCCTCTGACTATGGCATGTTGGGATAGTGGGCATGTTACATCATTCTTGGCTTGACCTTTTTACATTTTGCTTTTGTTGTTGTCTTGACATGAGGTTTCTCTGTGTATCCCTGGCTGCCTTGGAACTCAATCTGTAGACCAGATTAACCTCAAGCTCACAGAGATATATCTGCCTCTGCCTCTTCAGCATATGTTATATGCCCAGCTTGACAATATTTCTTTGTTTTTGTTTTTGGAGACAGGGTTTCTCTGTATAGCTTTGGAGCATGTCCTAGAACACTCGATCTGTAGACCAGGTTGGCCTCAAACTCACAGAGTGCCTCCCGAGTGCTGGGATTAAAGATGTGGGCCACCACTGCCCGGCCCAGCTTGACGTTTTCACTTAAAGTAACTCTACTATAAAGGAGTTTGAATTACTATGATTTCATTTAATTAGCAGCATTTTCTGAGTACAGTCAAGCTTTGGTCACTCTCTGGGCCCACTTGGGATTAATTGGGTCAGACTTTGTTTACCTTTGCCTGGATGCTCTTATTTCTGAATCATTATTCCTCATGAGTTCCCCAAAATGGATTTGGGGAAGCTCTGCACCTCTGTAAGCATTTGAAGAACTAATTCACAGCTTTCTTTATAGATATATGGAAGCGTGTGGGAGAAACTACGCCGGGCATTTGCCATTTGGAGCGGCTTTGGTATGACCCTGACTGGCGTCCACACTTGTGGAGATTACATGTTCAGTGGCCACACAGTTGTTCTAACCATGCTGAATTTCTTTGTCACAGAGTGTAAGTATGTCTTTAATGCTTCTGTGCATATCAGACAGCAGATCGCAGAGGAGGAAGTGGGGAGGATGTTAAGTCCTGGGAAGAGTAGGCAACTGGGCTAGGGTTGTAACTCACTTGGAGTGCTTGCCTGCCATGCATGCAGCCCCAGGTTCATCCTCAGCTACATATCCAGTTCAAGGCAGCCTGACTACATGAGATAGAGTTGCACAAAAAGGTGGGGAGGTAGGTTGGGGAGGAATAGTGTACAACCTGCCCTGAGAAGCATGTGACTAAGAAGCATCGGAAGAAATGTGTTTTTAAATAACCCTTCTGTCCTTTTCCTAGATACGCCAAGAAGCTGGAATTTCTTGCATACTCTATCCTGGGTTCTCAACCTCTTTGGAATCTTCTTCATCTTGGCTGCCCATGAACATTATTCTATTGATGTGTTTATTGCCTTTTATATCACAACAAGACTCTTTTTGTACTACCATACTCTAGCCAATACCAGAGCGTATCATCAGAGTAGGAGAGCGAGAATTTGGTTTCCTATGTTTTCTTTCTTTGAATGCAATGTTAATGGCACAGTACCTAATGAATATTGTTGGCCATTTTCTAAACCAGCAATAATGAAAAGACTAATTGGATGAAGACTGTATCTCTGTAATGAGTTTGTTGTTAAATACACAATAGTTACGGAATGAAAACGAATAACTTTGCTTTGTCCCCAGGTTGTCCCTGGATGTGTTGCATTTTGGCTTCTATGTTGACAGGTTTCCTGTTCTGAGCAAGACTGTGACTATAAAACTCGAGAAAGAGCAACCAAGACTCCTTAGCTAGCTGTTTGAACGGAGAGTTAGAGGACAGACTTGCTGCTCCTCCTTCACTGTGGGAAGACCCGGTCTGTGGGTGATATCAGGCCATAACCTGTGCATGTTGAGTGTTTAACAGCCTCCTGAACTCAAGCACATCAGCTTGGACTAGTTGGTGGATTTGTATGATTTTCAGCAGGACTCAAGTCAAGAAAGGTTTTCTGAAGCTGTTTCCCCTACCAAGTGAGCTTTCTCACTTGTTCACTGAACTAATCTGTGTCTGTCTGGAAAGTGATCGTCTTACTAGTAAATGTGTTTTACCCTTTGAACCATTGTTAAGAAAAGCATATTGAACACAGCAGCTTGCATGGAACAAGAAGAGAATGGACGGGCCGTGTGGCAGGTGTCACTGGCCTTCCCACGAGTGCAAATACGGGGCTGCATTTTTACCACACGTGCAGTTCCTGTTTTGTCGGGAAGCTTCAGTGTGAACAAGAGTAAGGATTCGTGGGGGGAACAGCTAGCTGCACAGGTTCATACTAGTAAAGTGGTGTCGGTTTAGTGCTGTGATATCTGGAAGACGTTTGTGTTGTAACAGTTAGTTAGGCAGGTGACAGCCCAGTCTAATGCTTTTTTAATGATGTGATTTAGTGAGACAAGTAAGAGTTAAAGTTCTTATGTCAGTAAATAAGTAAATGTGCATGCAAAGAATTCTTTTCTTCTAGTGAAAAAAAAATCTACAGGTTGTAGGCATAGTGTTAACTCTTTGGGGTTTCTTGTTTTGTTTTCCTGAAATTTCTCATTCTTGACCGTTGAAAGTAAATAGTCTGAGGCATACTTGGACACAAAAAGCTTGTTGCTTTTTATTTTAAAAAATAATTGTGTACATACATTCTTTCTATAGTCTTAATTTGGCAGTCAAGAACTAAAATAAATGAGCTGCTGTTTACATTAGAAAATTACCTTCAGTAATTAATTTCCCCTCTCTACCATTTGTCACTTTATTTTTGACTTTAGCCTGCTTGTAGAGTTGGAAATTGACCTTCAGTTTAAACAAGTGGAATACTAATTGTGTAGTTTTTACATTCCATTTTAATACAAGGACTTTGAGGAGAGTGCTGCAGGCATCCTGAGGTCACAGTTAGACCACAGCAGATGCTTGTGTTCCTTCTCTGTTTGAGTGAAATCTCCGTTATTGCAGTTGGAGTCATAGTCCCACCCTCCCCGAAGCTGCCTGGGTGAATTAGGCAGGGAGGGGATGATAATAGGCAAGCGGGTTCAGCCCGTGCTGAACAACGCACTTTGAGTCTGCTAGAAACATCACTCATTTATCACCTGAGAAATGATGTGAAGCAACTCAAGTTTGATTATGTTTTTAAATCTTATACTTCAGATTCTTACAGTATTTTAAATTGTTGATTCTGTTACAAGCCAGGATCAAAAACACCAATATCTCTTGTAAAGAAATTGCATAATCATGGAGTGAAGGTTTTCCATGCTTGTTTGAGTGGTTTGACTTGAGGTCAAAGGCTACTACTGCCACCCCCTTTCACATCCCCACCCCTAACGTAGCAGGACCCAACTTAGCTAGGAGGAAGCCAGTGTTGGCTTTGGGAGACTGTTCCAAAACCATCTGTGTCCACGTTCATTTAGATGTTCACTGTGTTAACGGTGACTGTTTTAACATCAGGCTTCTCTCCTCCGTATGGATTCTACTGTAGAAAAAAATAGGAAAGGGATGCAGCTAGCTTTGCAGCACTATTGATGGTGAGAGTCCTGGCAGCAGCCTGCAGTGCGAATTGTGAGTGGTCCTACAGTCACTCCCATTGGTTTGAGGAAAAGGTAAGCTAGACTATAACCTATTAGCTATTCTAAGACAGTGTTTACATGAGTTAATCATCTTCAGGTCTCACAACTGAGACAAAATTGTTTTTCAGTTTTTGTCTTCACACCTTTTCTCTTGCTGAAATCTTAACTGTAGTGAAGATAGAATTTCTGTTTACATTTTGGGCATGGTGTGGCTGGGTGAAGAAGCTCCATGCTTTTGGATCTTGTATTTGATTCTGCAGTTGTAGAAGGCTTTCATCCTTGACATCTTTATACAGAAGGAAGGAAAGGCTTTGAGTTTGGGGGTGCAAAGTAGAGGTTCTGTGGGAGGTCCTTGATGGATTGCCTCTGATCTAGAAACAGTATTTATGCCCTCCCTGTGGTGCTAAACCTATGGCTGTGTGTGGGCCAGGCACGTCCTCTACTGTTGAACTACATCCTTAGCTCTGTGTCTTTTATGGGGCAAGGCAGAGTATCTTGAAAGGTGGTTGAAGGCAGAGGAAAGGATCGAGGTTTTAAGGAAGATAAGCTTGCTCTCATCTCCACGTACTTTGACAGAAACCTTTTTTGTGTGTGTTGCAGTTCCCAATGAGGCTATCCTCCAGTTCTCTCTGACCAGAATTGCTGTAGCAAAAGAACTACTTTATATGCTGGTTCTACATGTTGATAGTCTTAGAATCAGTGAGTTTAATAAAGGTGGGCTGTGACCAAGAAAACACACTGCCAGGAGCATGACATTGACATTGCGAGTGGTCATAGCCCTGCTCTGCCTGCCTGTGTTATGACTGGGAAGTCACACAAATCTGTCATTGGTGAGCAGAGAGCAGAGGAGCGGAATCCTTTACCAGAAGAGAAGAAACAGTCTGTTTTAGAAACATTTGTGCAAAACTTCTCCTTTCTTCCTTTCTTTTATTTTCTTTTTTTAAAGGCAGGGTTTCTCTGTGTAGCCTGGGCTGCCCTGGAATTCAGTCTGTAGATCAGGGTAGCCTCAAACTCAGGGATCCACCTGTCTTTGCCTCCCATGCTGGGATTAAATTCAAATTCATGACAAAAACCTGTTTTGATTATATTTAGCAAAAAGTGATTTTATTACTTAAAGATTCTAGATCCAAAGTGCTTAAGAATGTTTACGATATTCTTGACTTGAACTCCCTGACTTAATACACTTAATTATTTGATAGTCCTTTGTAGACAGAGATCCCATAGTGAAAGCAGTGACAGTATACTCACCTGTCTGTCAGCCCTTGGGTTCTCAGACCCTGGAGACAAGAACGTTTCTCAGAGTCGTTTACTTGCTTTCCTTCACAGTGTGAAAGCCACTAGAGCACCTGAATTTTAACGACAACCCGGCACGATGGTTTAGACAGCCGCCCCGTTGTCTATTCGGGAGTGAGCTTGGTCCGGTCACCCCATACCTCTGCAGCTGGGGACTGCTAGATCCCAGTAAAGCTCAGAGAGCTTCAGCTGCCCCACTGGTGGGAAGAGAAAGGGGGTTGTTGGTTTCTTCTCTTTGTGCATAGCTTCCAACGACTAAAATTATTGTAGAAGGAGCTGTGGGTTTGCCTGTCAATTCAGTGGCACTAATTCCACATAACTAATGTGATAAATTATTGTATCGAGTCCAGTACAAATGTCTATGAACTAAGCTATTTCTCCAGCTACACTAAGTTGTTTTTGAGGATACATTCTACTGTATGTTAAACAAGGACTCTTCATTCTGTGTATTTCTTGTCTTGGCATAAGGAAGCTTTGTGCTTTGATGAGAGAAGGAATGTTATGAAGTTGTTTTTGTTTTTCATTGTTATTTCACATCTCTTTTAATCGGAGCTACTGGATTTTCTGAAGAACTAAACAGCCTGTTATTAACATGTTTCAGATGTTTAATTTGAATGATTTTTCATTTGAAGGATTCAGGATTGTTAGGATAATGAACTTTTTCTGCTGTGGAGCAAAGAGGTGAAACTGTACTCATTGGAGAAGCAGTTTGTGTGGACTAAGGCAGGCGTGTTTAGTTTAGGGAATTCTACCTGCAAGTCTCCTTGTCCACAGAGAAACTAGTGGTACTTGAAGATATGAAAGTTCCTGTGGTAGCCATACCTTGAAGCACAGTATTGTATATAAGTAAATACCTGATTCTAAATTAAATCCAGATTTAACTAATATATATTATTTTATATCTTTGTTGTATTAAAATGTTTTAAAACACTAAAAATAAAACATTTGAAAGTTGACTTGTGGCTTCTTATTTAAATATCCTTGCACTATTAATCTAGTGTGTCTTTACCGTTTCAGACAGAATCTTGCTAGGTAGTGTGGTCAGGTCTCCACTTCTGTGTACTCCTGGCTTTGACGTGCCATCTTCCTGCATCAGCCTTCTAAGCGCTAGCCCTGGAGGGTTCAGTGGAATTTTAGTCGTCATCCTCTCCCACCACCTCTTTTAAGCACTGCAGCTTACAAAGAAGAGAATTTAAATTACATTTCACAGAACACATGTGGAGGTCAGAAGACAACTTGGAGGGGTTGGTGGCTGTGATGTCTCAGGGATTGAACTCGGGCTGTCAGGTTTGGTGGCCTGTGCATTTACCCGCTGAGCCTTCTCACTGGCCACATAGCAGCTCCAAAGCTGTAGGGTGTCATGTGCAGCATTTACTAACTCTCAGGGAACACTCTGCCCGTTACAAGATAGGGAGCTGAGGGTTGGAGACATAGCCCACTGGCAGAACTTAGGTGGGCAGAATAGGCCTGTGTTCCAGATGACTAATAATCCAGCTGAAAGGTGACAGAGGAGCAGCAAGTGTCTTCTGTTTGTAGTAGACAGGGGAGCGAGAAGGAACTCTCCAGAGAAGAAAAGGCTCCCAGGGAAAAACGTCTCTCCATTATTATTAGTGTGAAAGTGTTCGTCCCCCACTGCCATGTGATGTGTGGAGGCTGGAGGATGACTTGAGGGTCAGTTCTCTCCTTTTACATGGGTTCAGGGATGAAATTCAGGTCCTCAGGCTTTGTGACTAGTGCTTTTACCCACTGAGCCATTGTGTAGGTTCCTGGATAACATTCTTCAGAGGAATATGTCACTAGTTTTAGCCCTGCCTTAGATATCCTGGGGCTGTCTTCCCTAACAAGACTTCACATTGAAAAAGCTTGATAGAGGGGAACACAGTGTTTGGGAATCACTGAGGCGACAGACAGACAGACACTGTCCCTGTCTATTGGTGGTTCGGGAGAGTGTGCACTCACTGAGGGAGGTTCAGGAGAATCTCAGTAAGTATGCAGAACTTGAAAGACAAGTCAAAGAGTTCAAAGATTTAGAGCAAGGGCTCTAAACCTGTGGGTTGAGACCCCTTTGGGGGTCGAAGGACCCTTTTATAGGGCCACATATCAGATATCCTGCATATTAGACATTTGTATTATGATTCATAACTAGCAAAATTACAGTTAAGTAGCAACGAGAATAATTTTATGGTTGAGGGTCACCACAACATGAGGAACGGTATTAAAGGGTCGCAGCATTAGGAGGTTGAGAACTGCTGTTACAGAGGGTGAAAGAAGAAAGAATCAAGGCTAACGAGGTGGCTGGATGGGTAAAGGCGCTTGCCGCAAAGCCGGAGGATCCACAAGGTGAAAGGAGAGAACCAAGACTGCAAGTTGTCCTCTGCCCTCCACAAGTGTACCTTGGTGTGTATGCTCCTCCCCTGACACAAATGAGATCTTTAAAAAGGTTCTCAAAGTCAGATTTACTTGTATAGAGCAGCGAACTGTTAGCAGAGTTTGTTTTTGATTGCCAGTGGAAGCACCGGGAGGACCCACTGCTAATTCAAAACTGTAGGTCCAGCTCTAAGTGGTTCTGTAAACAGCCTTAGGTAAGGCCGGGATGGACCTCAGTGGTAGGAGTGCTTGCCTGGTGTCTGCAAGGCCCCGAGTTTAACCCCTGGCACCACCAAAAGAGTAAGATGGTAAAAATATACAGGAGATCACATGAGAGGAGAGGAAGGCTCTAGAAGGCCTGCTATTTGGTCGTTCAAGGAACTGGGACTGTGCACAGCTCCCAGGAAGCCGTTGACCCAGTAAGGAGGAGCAAGGCACCAGAAATTAGCTGCCAGCTGCTACTGACTCAGGTAACATGAATCTAGGATATCCTGGCTCCCAGTCACTCCCAGGAGTGCTAGGCTCCCAGGCATGAAGTGGAATGGTAGCTGGCCCTCAAAGAGAGACAAGGAAGTGACTTGGAGGACACCTAGTTGGGTCCTTCATCTTTTTGGACAGGACCAAATGCAGCTTTAAGACCCCTCGTACAATAGCATGATATTTAAATGTCATGTTTCCAGCTCAGGGGCTCCCTATGTGAACCAGAATAAGGAACCACTTTAATCTGTTCATATTCTAGCCTTAAGAGTCCAGGATCACACTTTGTAAACAATATCTAAACTTAATGGTCGTGAGATGCAGATTGAGCAGGTTTCGTTAAGGAGCGGACAAAGTGCATGAACTTTGAACCTGTTCTTCATGGAGCTTGACTGGCAGAGACCCAGCTAGAGAGTATTTTGGTAGCAGTAATGCAATTTGGAGCATTTCAGCACAAATGTCTGGTGTAGAAATTTGGTAAGCACAGCTGTCTAGGCAAGAGTTATTTACTGTTGATTCCACAATGGTACCAGTGATTCTTACTACCGTTTTTTTGGAAGTTGTTCATTTTAAATAAATAAATCATGATTGTGAACACCAGCCGAGCCCAGTGCTTATTGCTGCTGCTTGACTGGGCACAGTATGCCTCACAGCCTTATACTACTGCCTGGCCATCCCTGTCATGATGGACAGTATTCACGGGGCCTGAAACCATAAATAAGCCCTCCCTGCAGGTACCTGGGTGAGCAACTTGTAGCAACAAGACCAGCAATTAATACAGATGCTTTTAGGAAGAGTTTTAAGGATACATGAATTTAGATGCCTTCAGGATATGCAGGCTTTTCTGATTATCTTTATAATTCTTTGGTTTGGTTTTTTAAGATAAGGTTTCTCTGTGTTGCCCTGGCTGTCCTAGAACTCACTCTGTAGACCAGGCTGGCCTTGAACTCAGAGATCCTCCTGCTTCTGCCTCCTGAGTGGCCTGGTTCTGTCTTTATAATTCTTAGAGGAATGAGTTGAAAACAAAGCTGTAATTAATATTCAGTTAGCGTTAGTATTAAAAACATTTAAAAACTACCAGGAACTCAGCTAGTATAGAGTGGTGTGTTCCTCTGCATATGTAAGCTTTATCTATAGCCTAAGCTGCTAAAAGGGAAGTTGTTGGGCCAGTGGCTTTCTGTGTTTTATTTTGTTTTGTTTTTGAGACAGGGTCTCACTGTGTAATGTTGGCTGTCCTGGAACTATGTAGACTGGCCTTGGACTCAGAGATTTGCTTGTTTCTCTCTACTAAGTGCTGGGATTAAGAGGTGTGGCTAGCATACCCTGTTGTTGGTTGTTTTTACTCTTTTTGGGGCCCACCACCCACCTCCCAAATAACTCACACATGATGGAGGCTTATTCTTTCTTATAAATGCCTGGCCTTAGCTTGGCTTGTTGTTAGCCCGCTTTCCTTAACTTCAAATTATCCCATCTACCTTTTGCCCCTGAGCTTTCTTTTACTTCTGTATATCTTATTTTCACTTTACTCTGTGGCTGGCTCCTGGCATCCCCCTCTCCTTGTTCTCTTTCTCCTTCTCCCAGATTTCTCCTTCTTTTATTCTCTCTACCTGCCAGCCCCGCCTATCCTTCCTCCTGCTTCAATATTGGCCATTCAGCTCTCTATTAGACCATCAGGTGTTTTAGACAGGCACAGTAACACAGCTTCACAGAGTTAAACAAATGCAACATAAAAAAAAATAAACATCTTTGCATCATTAAGGAAATGTTCCACAGCATAAACAAATGTAGCACATCTTAAAATAATATTCTATAATGATGCCCAGCTTGGCTTTGTGAATTTTAAATTTCAAGCCATCTTTAAAAGTGGTTGTACTACAAGGCAAAGCAACAGCCTACAGAATGGGAAAAGATCTTCACCAACCCCACATCTGACAGAGGACTGATATCCAGAATATATAAGGAACTCAAGAAATTAGACATCAAAATGCCCAACAGTCCAATTAAGAAATGGGCTATAAAACTAAACAGAATTCTCAACAGAGGAAACTCAAATGGCTGAAAGACATTTAAGGAATTGCTCAACATCCCTAATCATCAGGGAAATGCAAATCAAAACAACTCTGAGATACCACCTTACGCCTGTCAGAATGGCTAAGATCAAAAACACTAAAGACACCTTATGCTGGAGAGGATGTGGAGCTAGGGGAACTCTCCTCCACTGCTGGTGGGAATGCAAGCTTGTACAACCACTTTGGAAATCAATATGACGCTTTCTTAGAAAATTGGGAATCCGTCTCCCCCGAGATCCAGCTATACCACTCTTGGGAATATACCCAAGGAATGCTCAACCACACCACAAGAGCACTTGTTCAGCTATGTTCATATCAGCATTGTTTGTAATAGCCAGAACATGGAAACAACCTAGATGCCCTTCAACTGAAGAATGGATAAACAAAATGTGGTATATATACACAATGGAATACTACTCAGCAGAGAAAAACAATGACATCATGAGGTTTGCAGACAAATGGATGGATCTAGAGAAAATCATCCTAAGTGAGGTAACCCAGACTCAGAAACACAAACATGGTATGTACTCACTCATAGGAGGATACTAGATGTGGAACAAGGATGACTGGACTGCTACTCACATCACCAGGGAGGCTACCTGGAAAACTGGACCCCAGGAAGGACACGGGGATCGCCCAATGACAGAGAAATGGAATGAGATCTACATGAACAGCCTGGACATGAGTGGGGGTAGTGAAGGGCAAGGGTCGAGGGAGAGAGAGCTTGGGGGAGCAGGAGATCCCAGCTGGATCAACAACAGAGAGAGAGAACAAGGAACAGGAGACCATGGTAAATGAAGACCACATGAGAATAGGAAGAAGCAAAGTGCTAGAGAGGCCCACAGAAATCCACAAAGATACCCCCACAACAGACTGCTGGCAATGGTCGAGAGACAGCCCGAACTGACCTACTCTGGTGATGGGATGGCCAAACACCCTAATTGTCGTGCTAGAAACCTCATCCAACTACTGAGGGATCTGGATGCAGAGATCCATGGCTAGGCCCCGGGTGGATCTCTGGGAGTCCAATTGGCGAGAATGAGGAGGGTTTGTATGAGCAAGAATTGTTGAGACCAAGGTTGGATAAAGCACAGAGACAAATAGCCAAACGAATGGAAACACATGAACTATGAACCAATGGCTGAGGGGTCACCAACTGGATCAGGCCCTCTGAATAGATGAGACAGTTGATTGGCTTGATCTGTTTGGGAGGCATCCAGGCAGTGGCACCGGGTCCTGTGCTCATTGCATGAGTCGGCTGTTTGAAACCTGGGGCCTATGCAGGGTCGCTTGGCTTGGCCTGGGAGGAGGGGACTGGACCTACCTGGACTGAGTCTACCAGGTTGATCTCAGTCCGCGGGGAAGGCTTTGCCCTGGAGGAGGTGGGAATGGGGGGTGAGCTAGGGGGAAGGTGAGGGGGGCGGGAGGGGGGAGAACAAGGGAATCCGTGGCTGTTATGTAGAACTGAATTGTATTGCAAAATAAAAATAAAAATAATTAAAAAAAAAAGTGGTTGTACTATCTAGCATGCTGGCTCAAACCTATAATCACAGTATTTGGGAGGTGGAGACAAGATCAGTGTGCTGTGCAGGGTTATCCTTGGCTACATAAGGAGTTCCATGACAGCCTGGACTACATGAAATCCTGTCTCAAAAAAATAAAGTATAACTTAGAATAAAATAAAACAAGTTATAACAATCTGTTCTTTTTTTTTGGGGGGGAGGGGTTTCGAGACAGGGTTTCTCTGTGTAGCTTTGCGCCTTTCCTGGAACTCACTTGGTAGCCCAGGCTGGCCTTGAACTCACAGAGATCCTCCTGGCTCTGCCTCCCGAGTGCTGGGATTAAGGCGTGTGCCGCCACCACCGCCAGGCCAACAATCTGTTCTTTTAATGGGTAGTGGTGGTGATGCCTTTAATCCCAGCACTCAGGATGCAGAGGCAGATGGATCTCTGAGTTCCAGGACAGCCAGAGCTGTTACACAGAGAAACCCTGTCTCTAGAAAACAAACAAACAAAACAAACAAACAAACAAACAAAAAAACCCACAACCTGTCCTTTCACTAGCAATTTATGAGCTTGCCTATTGATCCACACTATTACCAAAGTAATGTCAGCAAACTTTCTCCGTTTTGTCCATCTGATGGGCCACAGGATGTTTGTTTGATTTGAAGTTTTTCTTTGTTTTGAAGTCCTGGAATGTACTTAACCAATAAATCATACTACCAGCCCAGGAATAACTGACTTCAATTCCCAGCACCCACGTGGCAGTTCACACCTGTCTGTCTGTAACTCCAGTTCTAGGGGATCAATGTGATGCCCTCTTCTGGTTCCCATGGGCACCAGGCATGTGCATGATACACAGATAAGCATGTAGAGAAAATGCCCATAAACAATAGAAGGAGAGGAAAGAAAAGCCTCTTCCTGCATTGGCTGGCTCTATTTTATGACAACCCAGAGCCATTCCTCTTTCTGGAAAGGCCTATAATTTCTCTGGAGGACCACCTCAGATTTCACCCTGGGCAGAATAGCATTAAGATGTTGTAAATGAGAAAAGAAAGACTATTTAATCAAGGACTATTTAATCTAACATAGACATAGAATGTTTCTCCCATTGTACTGAGAGAGAGAGAATATATATATATATATATATATATATATATATATATATATATATGTATGTATGTATGTATTTTTTTCCCCTGAGACAGGATTTCTCTGTGTAAGGCTATCCAGGAACTCACTTTGTAGACCAGGTTGGCCTCAACTCACCAAGATTGACCTGCCTTTGCCTCCCGAGTGCTGAGATTAAAGGCATGCGCCACCATTGACTAGCAATTTATAGTATAATCTTTAACATAGCCATTCATTGCCTTTGAAATATTTTTTCCAATTGTTTTCCCTGACCACCTGGGAAAGGATAAGCCTTATGTAGTCCCAGGGAGAGTTGAAAAGACACACTTGCTTGGTCTGTTTTCAAGCTCTGTGAGGATAATATTGGTATCCATCTATGTGGCAGCTTTGTTTACTGGCCTTACCATCTTCTGTTAGATATTCCAAGGACTCAAGTTTATCTGTCCTGGATGGAGGACTGACTCCATTGTAGCTGTGTAGGATCAGAGATGGAAGACATTTCAATGTCAGGTCCCTTGAAGCTGGTGCATCAGTCAGAAAAACTACATCCTGGTCCTCAGGAAGCTTCCTTCTACAGATAACTGTGGGAAAGACAAAAGCATCACTGAAGCTGCCGACCAGTAACTTGCCCTCGGTCCCGTGGGTCTCTCCTAGACACAAGTAAGTTAATAGAATAGCAACAGCAGCCTCATCTTTACTTGCCTCAGAGCCAGCAAAGGCATTAAGTAATGGCAAACATGGCCGTACATCCTTCACTTTGCCATTACATAAAATCAGTCACCTTCTGGAAGCGTCCAATCTAGAATAGTATACTGCTTCCTTGCTTTTCAGACTTTTCCTGAAGATCACATCACAAACCTAAGTCCTGTCCAATGGGCCCTCTCTGTTTTTGTCCTCTGCTCCTCAGTATTTAGTCTCTCACTGCAGGAAGTTTATAAAAACCTAACCTGTTTGGCCAAGGTGTGCCTTGGTGATCTTGGCTTAGCAAGTATTGACATTTTAGGTGGCCAGAGTGCTTAGAAACTAAAAACAAATAAGTAGAAGCCAGGCGTGGTGGTACACACCTGTCATCCCAACACCTGGGAGGCAGAGGCAGAGAGGTCACAAGTTTGAGGTCAGCCTGGGCTACATAATAAGCCCTGTTTCAAAAATTTGGGAAAGCAGCGTCCAATAGAGACTGCAGAGTTGGCTCCGCAGCAGCACTTACGTATTCCCAGCCCTGGACAGACAGACAGGCAGATCCCTGCAGCTTATTGACCTGCCCTCCTAGTTGATTCAATGATCTCCACATTCAGGGAGAGACCTCATCTTAAAAAAGGCACAGCCCAGCCGGGCGGTGGTGGCGCACGCCTTTAATCCCAGCACTCGGGAGGCAGAGCCAGGCGGATCTCTGTGAGTTCGAGGCCAGCCTGGTCTCCAAAGCGAGTTCCAGGAAAGGCGCAAAGCTACACAGAGAAACCCTGTCTCAAAAAACCAAAAAAAAAAAAAAAGGCACAGCCCAGTGTGGTGGCACAGGCCTGTAGACGGGAATTTTTCCTGTCCTGCCTTGCCCAGCAGTCCGGAGGGATCTCTCCCACCTGCGGTCCGCAGCCACTTAGAAAATAATCACTCAGAGGCTTAATGTTAACTACAAACTACGGCTCATGGCTTCAGCTTCTTCCTAGCTAGCTCTTTCATCTTAAATTAACTCATTTCTGTAAATCTGTATGTTGCCACGTGGCCGTGGTGTTACCAGTCTGCTGACATCTTTTTGCTCCTTCAGCTGGGATCTCATCTCTCCTGACTCCACCCTTCTTCGTCTCCTCTTCAGTTTGAATGCACCGCCTAACCCTATCCTTCCCTGCCATAGACCAATGCAGCTTTATTTATTATCCAATGGGAGCCACACGTGTTCACAGCATACAGAAAGACATCCCACAGCACAGGCCTTTAATCCCAGCACTCGGGAGGCAGAGCCAGGCGGATCTCTGTGAGTTCGAGGCCAGCCTGGGCTACAGAGTGAGTTCCAGAACAGCTAGGGCTGTTAAAGAAAAAACCAAAAACAAAACAAACAAACAGACAAACAAAAAAACAGTTGAAGAAGACACCCAGTAGCCTCTGGCTTACACACACACTTGTACCAGCATGGATACAAGCTCATCCACATGAATATGTTCACATCACACACAATTTTAAATAGAAAACACGCAAAACGGGTAGAAAGTTGGAAGAAGCTCCTGTTGCTTGATGTAGCAGAAAAGGAAGTGACATTTAAACGGACTTGAAATGGCAGCAGGTACCCTGCTCTCCACTGTAGCTAGAATCAGCTATGCTGGATGGTTTCCTGTCAGTGTGACCCAAACTAGTCATTTGAAAGAAGGGAATCTCAATTGAGAAAGTGCCTCCATAAGATCAGGCTGTAGGCAAGCCTGTAGGGCATTTTCTTAATTGGTGATTGATGGAGGAGGGCACAGCCCACTGTGGGTGGTGCCACCCCTGGGCTGATGGGCCTGGGTTCTGTAAGAAAGCAGGCTGAGCAAGCCATGTAGAGCAAGTGGGTAAGCAGCGTACCAGTGTAGTGGGTATTGCTGTGCCAGACCTGACCATGTTTTTAGGAGGATGGTGGAAGGACTTGGGACCTTTAGGCTAGAAAAGCCATTGAGTGTTGAGAGCTCAGTGGGATGTTCTGTGGAAGCTTGGGAGATAATGTTGAGAGCAGTGCAGAGGATGGAGGCCTGGCTTGTGAAGTTTCAAAGGGAAGTAAAGACTCACCGAGATTTTTCTGTGAAGAACCTGTCGTTCTGGTCAGCTGGGGCTGAAGAGTCAGACGTGATTAGCAAGAGACCAGCACCACTGAAGTGAAACCTTGTGTTACTGCCACAATTGATGCTGATGGGTAGGAGCTAAGAAATCAGCAGTGATTTAGAAGAGACGGCATCACTGAGGTAAAATCTTCTGGGAAGTGTTTCCTGAGAGTCAGTGTACAGAAGCTGTGTTCCAGAGGCAGTCAAGGTTGTACCTCATTCTGGCAGCTGAACTTGGTAGTGTAAGAGTCACCCAGGTGCTACTGGTTTTGAAGGTATGAAGGGGTCATGGAGAGCAGCTGAGGCTTGGCACTGTGAGAGGCCAGGAGAGGCCATTGGTGAAGGTGCAGCCTCAGTGGCAGTTGAAGGCCCAGGACTGAAGGGGTCATGCAGAGAGTTGAGGCTTGGTACCATGAAGAGGGCCCAGGAGAAAGTACCATGAAAGTGAAGCCCAGCTGCAGCAGCAGACCCGGCATTTTAGAGATGCCAGTGCCATGGGAAGACCACCAAGAACAGCAGCCATGGAGGGGAACTGGCCTGAGCTTAGAAGGCAGGCTATGTGTGCTGCAGAGGGCAGAGATGGAGAAGTGACCCGAGCCCCTTGGAGGAGCCCAGAAGATCGTGAGTGAGTCCCAGATACTGGACATTGAATTATTTACATTGTTGGAGTATGGTTTTGCTTCGTTTAGATTGTGTGCCTTAGTTTTTCCCTCTTGAAGTAAGGAAGTATTTAATTTCCATTTTTATCTTATAAGATCCCACAGTCAAAAGACTGAATTCTTAAAGAGATTTTAGGTTTTAAAAGAGACTGAATTTAAAAAAAAAAAAAGACTGAATTTTAAAGTGTTTTGAGTTTGCAAAGACTGGAACTCCCCCCCCCCCCAGCTGAGGATCAAACCCAGGGCCTTGTGCTTGCTAGGCAAGCGCTCTACCACTGAGCTAAATCCCCAACCCTCCTTTTTGTTTTTAAAATAATTTATTTAACTTTATTTATGTGCGTTGATATGAAGGTATCAGATCACCTGGAACTGGAGCTGGAGACAGCTGTGAGCTGCCATGTGGGTTCTGGGAATTGAACTCAGGACCTCTGGAAGAACAGCTACTGCTCTTAACTGCTGAGCCATCTCTCCAGCCAACGCTGGAACTTTTTAAGTTTGTAAAATGTTTTATATTGACAGGAGTGCACGCCTTTAATCCCAGCGCTTGGGAGGCAGAGGCAAGGCAGATCTCTTGTGAGTTTGAGGTCAGCCTGGTCTACAAAGCAAGTTCCAGGACAACCAGAGAGAAACCCTGTCTCGAAAAACAAAACAAAACAAAACAAAACAAAAACCAAAAAACAAAAAAACAAAAAAATTTATGATTCTGATACTGACATTAGCGTGTCATCTTGAGGATGAACAAGAAAGGAAAGGTTGTGGCTGAACAGTGCTTGTGTGCCAAGTTGACAAGGGGTCGGTTATGACAGTTTTCTGTCCACTTGACAGACTAAGCTTTTGCAGATGACAGCCAGCAGAGGGTGCCCCAGACTTCCGGCCATTGTGTGTCACTCAGCCGAGGCCGTCTTTTGCAGGGGTATGGTTTGCACACCAGTGTCACCTGCCCCTTGACTCAGCAGGTGGGAGGAGTTTCCATTTCTACCAGGTTCCTGGGTGATGCGGAGCCTCCAGGAAGTCGTCTCTCCGTTGGGAGGCAGTAGTCAGTAGACGCACGCCCCAGCACAGGCATAGCTTTAAAAAAAAAAATTATTTCATTTTATTTTGTGTGTGTGCCATGGTGTCCATGTGGAGGTCAGAGGACAACTTGTGGGAGTTGGTTTTCTCCACCACAAGTGTCCTGGAGATTGAACTAATGTCATCAAGCTTGATGTCTCCTGCGTTTATCAGCTAAGCATCTCACTGGCCTCTCTACTGTACTCCTATCTTGAGGCACCTAAGGGTATTTCAGCAAGGCTTGGGTGTTGCCAAGGCCTCTCATTTCCTGCTTCCTGGTACCTGATGGTGAAGACACTTTGTAAATTGCAAAGCTCCGCACAGACAATTGCTGCAGATTTCTCACTTCGAAGTTCCAGTCCTGTATTTAGCTTTTACCTGTATGATCTTATATAAATTCTATATATATGATCTATATAAATTCACTTCATTTGGGGATGCTGGTGAGAATTTTTTATTTGTTTGTTTGTTTGGTTTTTTTCGTTGTTGTTTTCTTTTGTTTTTTGTTTGTTTGTTTGTTTTTTGAGACAGGGTTTCTCTGTGTAGCCCTGGCTGTCCTGGAATTTGCTCTATAGTCCAGGCTTGCCTTGAACTCAACTCACAGAGATCCACCTGCCTCTGTGTGCACCACCATCACCTGGCTTACCTTCCTTTTTAAACACAAAAGCATAGCCAAGCTTCTAAAAGGATTTACTCACTATTTAAATTGTAATATGTGTATATATGCATGTATGTGGGTTTGTGCGTATTCTTGCTAAGACCGGAGACTTTCGTTCTTCTTGGAACTGATGTGACCGGCCGTTGTGAGTGTCAGGTCCAAAGGAAACTCCAACTCCCCAAACCCCAAAAGACAGTCCATATATCCAGAAATGGGCTCAACCTGGACTATAGGAGGATTTCTAGTGATTAGATAAAACCCAGCATTCTTCAGGAACTTGTGAAACCGGTTCCCATCTGCTAAAGGAGTCATTTCCTTTACCTCTGGCAGACAGGGTATATGGCTACCTGTGGCACCTATCAGCATTATCAAAGTGCATGCTGGCCTCCAGGCTCCCTCAGTACTACAGGTGCTGTTATTTATCTCAAAGCCCCCACCCTAGCATGCTGGCTTCTCCCCGGGCCTCTCTTCTCTAGATCCCCATTTGTTCTCTTTATAATGCAAGGTGTCCCCTCCCCCTCCCCGCTAGTCTCAGGATGCTCTCTCTGTTTTCTATGTAGTTATTCTCCCTTCTCTCACAGATATCCCTGGCCATGTCCAGTTTGCTGGCCATATTCAGTTTACTTTTTCTCTCTCTGCTCTGGAGTCTTTGCGATGCCTCTGGCTCTTTTCTCTCTCATATCTACAAATAAGAACTTTCCCTTAACCATACCATGGAGCAGTCACGTCCACAGTTTCTTGACCACACACCCCCTTGTGTACATCTGACATGCTGGGACTTGAACTCAGGTCCTCTGCAAGAGCAGTATGTGCTCTTAACTGCTGAGCCATCTCTCATCACTATTATGAGTATTAATAAGCGAAAATATATAATGGATTAATAGCAACCCTTTTCTAAAGTGCTTGGGGACAGAAAGAGAGGTTTCAGATTTCAGAGATTTTCATATTTTAGAGTATTTGCTTTGACTTTGCCAGCAGAGTCCTACATCTCAGATACTCCAAAATCCCAAGCTCTCAGTCAAGAACTGAAGTGTTCACTCTAGGGATGTTAAAACTGAACATGGGGCCAGGCGATGGTGGCGCACACCTTTAATCCCAGCACTTGGAAGGCAGAGCCAGATGGATCTCTGTGAGTTTGAGGCCAGCGAGACCCAGGCACCAAAACAACACAACACAGAGAAACCTTGTCTCAAAAAAAAAGAATAAGGAACTGGAGCGGGGTGGTGGTGGTGGAGGAGGAACTGGAGCGGGGTGGTGGTGGTGGTGGTGGTGGTGGTGGTGGTGGAGGAGGGACTGGAGCTGGGTGGTAGTGGTGGCACACACCTTTAATCCCAGCAGAGGCAGGCTGATCTGTGAGTTGTTTGTTTGCAGACTCTCTGAGTGAATGGGGGTTGGAGAGAGAGAGAGACAGGAATGGTACTTTCCAGATCACGCAGGGGTGAGCTGCAGGTTTGAACCAAACATCTGGCTCCTCACTCCCCAGGGTGTTTAAAGATGTAGCTTGTTACACTTAGCCACAGGTGAGGGTGCATTTCTGTTGTTGTTTGAGGTCACCTTCCCAAACCCTTGCCTGGACCATGGCTTTGTCTCCAAAGTGCTCCTCCCAGAGCTGGCGAGGCTGCTGACTAAAGACTTGCAGATACCACCTTGTCAGAAAGTGATGTGGCCGCCCACCTCTCTGCCAATAGGACTGAGAAGAAAGTCTCAATAGGCAGAGATGAGGACAGTTCCTGGCATGGGACAGAGACCTAGGAGGGCATTTTGAAAAGCCCGGCTCTTGCGTCAGACTTCCAAGCAAATGGGGAAAGGTTCTGTAGGCTCCTATTTCCTTATCTCTAAAGAAAGAGCGACAGTCCTTGTTCTTTTCAGAGCCCAGATCGCAGAAAGTGTCAGTGGGGTGTGGGGCTTTGCCAGCACTTGGTGAGTTACTGTGTCTAAATTCCTCAGAGCGGCTTCTACCGGAGAATTCTTTCCTCTTCTCATGTAGGGCTCTCTTACTGGCCCTTCTCTTTGCCTAGCTTGCTTTCTCTAGTAGAATACCTTAAAAAACAAAACAATCTCTTTAAAAGCTGGGCGGTGGTAGTGTGCGCAGCACTCGGGAGGCAGAGACATGTAGATCTCTGAGTTCAAGGCCAGCCTGGTTTAGAGTTCCAGAACAGCCAGGGCTACATAGAGAAACCTCGTCTAGAGAAACCTTGTCTTGAAAAACCAAAGAAACACCGGGCGGTGGTGGCGCACACCTGTAATCCCAGCACTCGGGAGGCAGAGGCAGGTGGATCTCTGTGAGTTCGAGGCCAGCCTGGTCTACAGAGCTAGTCCAGGATAGGCTCCAAAGCTACAGAAAAACCCTGTCTCGAAAAACCAAAAAAAAAAAAAAAAAAAAAAAAAAAAAAAAAAAAAAAAGAAAGAAAAAGAAAAACCAAAGAAATAAGTAAAATTTCTTAAAACAGGGTTTCTAGCCTGGCCTCAAACTCATTACATAGCTGAGGATGACCTTGATTTTGTTTATTTGTTTGTTTTTTGAAACAGTACTCACGGAGATCTGCCTGCCTTCTGCCTCCCAAGTGCTGGGATTAAAGGTGTGAGCCACCATGCCCAGCCAACCTTGAATTTCTCTCCTTCTGCCTCCACATCCTGACAGCTGGAATTACAGGCTTGCGCCACCACACCCCGTTTGCATTGCTGAGCACTGAAGCCAGGGCTCACAAATTCTTGACAAGCACTCTACCAACCGAGCCACATCCCCAGCCTCAGCAGATTGCCTTCTGAGAAGGACTTAGGTTGGGCCCACAGACGTGTCCATGGTTACCCGCCCTTCACTCGGCCCAGTGTTCTGTGCTGAGCATGGTCAGGAGCCTGGGAAAGACATTTTTCTGTTCAGGCTTCTGTGTGCACCTCACATCACACAGGTATTTTTTGCAGAGGGCGCCACGTTGTATGTGGTGGGTCTCATGGTGTCCGATGTGACTTTGAGCAGATAAAGACCATCTCTCCTACCCATGATGGTCCTGTCCTCAAGGTTTGCTCTGGAGACGTTTGTTTAAAATGAACCCACGTAGCTTCTGGCATCAAGAGGCCCTGCAGGCTTTCACTTTCCGGGAGCCCAGATGAACCCACTGATCAGGAGAGAAGGGCTAGGGGAACCTGGGCCTTACAGCCACAGGAATGAACGCAGTGGGGCCCAGCAGCCGTCCCATTCATGTTGGACATCACAGGTAGGCAGTGTTCAGTGTTGTTTACAGCTCTCTGTCTGGAGTGGTCGGTTAGTGGCAGTGGATCTACCTTTTCACTCTTGGCTTCTTGCACCTTCAAGTGCCAGCCTCAGCTCCATTAAAAGATCAGCAGGCACCAGCACTGGGGAGGCAGAGGCAGGTGGATCTCTGTGAGTTCGAGGACAGCCTGGTCTACAAAGTGAGTTCCAGGACAGCCAGGGCTACACAGAGAAACCCTGTCTGGAAACACACACACACACACACACACACACACACACACACACACACACACACACACACAGTGCCTCTAGAGATGGTTCAGTAGGTAGAGGAGCTTGCTCTGCAGCAGGTGTGAAGATCTGAGTTTGGCTCCCCAAAGCCCATAGCGAAGCCAGGTGAGGTGGTATGCTTTTGAACTCGCCTAGTGCTAAGAGGGGGAGACAAGATCCCAGGGGCTTGCTGGCCCCCAGCCTAGCTGAAATAGTGAGCTGGAGGTTCAGTGAGAGGTTCAGTAAGGGCCAATGACATCATTCAGTAAGGTACTTGCTGCCAACCTGACAAGCTGAGTTCAATCCCCTGGACTGATTCTCATTCTCACACCCTCAAATAAATAAATGTAATTTTAAAAGTGGTGGAGAGTGATAGAGGAAGCCACTTAACTTCAACTTCTGGCCTCCATATGCACAGACACTCATGAACACACACACACACACACACACACACACACACACACACACACACACGAACACAACACACGCAAAGGTGGGGGGCTAGCCTGGTTTGTGATGTCATATGCCTTTAACTTCACTACTTCGGAGGCAGAGGCAGATAGATCTCTGAGTTTAAGGCCAGCCAGGTCTACACAGTGAGACCCTTTCTCAACAAAAAGGCAAGGGGAGTCTTTGGATTGGCTTATTACATCATAGTGGCTGTGTAGTCCAGCAACAGCAGTATCCATGCGGGAGAGGCTGAGGACGTGGAAGCTGCATGTCTTAGCAGTCCTGACCTGCTTCCAGAAGATTCCTGGAGAGCTGCTGGTCTTCAGTCCCTGTTGGGACCCAAAGAAGCTGGAGTTTGGTGTCAGCTAGGGCTAGCAGTAGCAGAAGCAATGGGATAGATGTGTTCACCAGCACAGAGCAGAGGGAGGGGCCCAGCACCACTGTCCTGCATGTACTACCCTGCTCCAGCCCCTCTGCCAGACAAATACCGCCTCCATTTTAAGAGTCCATTTAACCCTGAGGCTTTCATCATGCTTCCAGGATGAGCTGACTCCCTTGTAGTCCCATTCTCTTGTTAAATAATTCTTCCTCCTCCCCCCTTCTTCTAAGAAAAGGTTTCTCTGTGTAGCCCTAACTGTGCTGGGACTAACTCCATAGACCAGGCTGGCTTCGAACTCACAGAGATCCACCTGCCTCTGCCTCCTGAGTGCTGGGATTAAAGGTGTGCACCACCCCCGGCCCCACTCTTCTTTCTTAAGGGTTTTGACAATACTTACTCCTATTTCTGTCCCTTTCAAGGCTGTTAACAATTGGTCTTGGTGTCTGATACATACTGGTTGCTTGAGAAGTGCTGGTGGAGAGAATATGTACCACAGAATCTGAAAGACTAGTGATGGCCCTTATGGTCAAAAGAGCCTGTGTAGAGCCTTTTAGAGAGAATAGAACTACTTTTGGTGTGTGGAGGAGTGAGTGCTGGGGCAAGCACTCTACCATTGTGCCGTGCCCCCAGACCCACATGATCCTTGATGTCATGCTAAGAGACCACTGAAGTATTGTTGGGGAGGGAGAGTTCACTAATTTACAGATAATGACAGTTGGATACTTTATACCATTTACAAACACAAGGTTAGCTAAAATACTGTAGTATAGACAAGCACGGCCATCTCAATCTTAACGGGTAACATTCTCATCTATTAAAACATTCTCAAGACCTACACAAAGGAGCAGCTTATTAGCATAGCTCCACGACATTCTGGAAGGTAGTAAAGTGAATGTCTTTTTTGTTTTTGTTTTTCAAGACAGGGTTTCTCTGTGTAGCCTTGGCTGTCCTGGATCTCACGCTGTAGACCAGGCTGGCCTCGAACTCACGGAGATCCGCCTGGCTCTGCCTCCTGCATGCTGGGATTAAAGGCGTGCGCCACCACTGCCTGGCATGAATGTCTTTTTAAAATGTCCTATGACTCAGACAAATGAGCCTCGTTAGCTGGCCCTCGTTATTCTGGATTAACTGAACTTGCAGTTCTGCTCACCACAGAACAGCACTGGTTCCTTTTGAAAGTGTGTCTCTGACACGAGCTGGAACTCAGAGAAAATGGATGCCTCTTGGAAGGGGAGGGTGCCAATCATGCTTAGATTTCCCTGAACTACTGGAAGACTCAGCATGGTTCTGATTGGATCCTCTGTCTCTCTTCTCTGAGACAGTCCTATCCTCATAATTCATCTATTCATTGACCCACTAGGAGTGCAGCCTTTATCTCAGGCCCTTCAGGGGAGTTAAAGATGAAGCTTACACTCACCACTCTCAGGAGTTTATAGTCTGATAAGGAAAGTGGAAAAAACCCACCTGAAACTGTAAATAAGCCTGGCGATTCTGTTCTTCGAGAATCTGCAGTATACCCAGCACTCTTACATTTCCTTTAATCCTTGTGGGCCTCACAAGAGTATCGTAATAACCCTTCACTATACAACTAACCAAGGAGCTTTGTTAAGTGTCAGGATTCAGACCTGCCCTACTGTCCCCCAGGGTCTGTGGGCTTCTCCTCTGCACTGGAGGCCGCAGAGTGCGGATCAGAAGGAAGAAGGGGCCTTAAAAGTGACTGGAGCCTCCAGGAGGAGCTGGAGCTGGTGAGACTTTATAAGTACCTCTGAGACGGGTGGACTAGGGCAGGTCCTTTGAGCAGCAGGTGCCAACCGTGGGATGAGACAGATGTGCGAGAGATAAGTTGAAGGTCAGTGAGATGAGATGGCTCAGCGGGTAAAGGCGCTTGCTATGTAAGCCCAGCGACCTGAGTTTGAGCTCTGGAACCCACATGAAGGCAGAGGGAGAGAACAGACTCCACAGAGTGGTCCTCTGGCCACACATGCTCCAGGGCACGTGCCTCCACCAGGTTATAATGAGACAGAATTAAAAAGAGATCTGTTGAAGGAATGTGCTTGAGGAGGAAGGAGAAAGGGGAGGGGCCCCAGATTGTGGTCCAGGAAGATACAGTCCTAACAGGAGCCGGCTGGGAGAGAGCATCTTCAAGCCAAGGTGCCTTGTTTGACCAGTCTCGTGCCTTGCAAGGATGGACCATTGTAAGAGCCCGTCCTCAGCTCGGAGCAGTTGTGTGACTTTCATGGGTCCTGATGGGCAGTAACTAGAGCTCTGGTCCTGCACCTTACCACAGTAGATCTAAACAGCGTATCTTCGTGATTACCGCGATAGACCCGGAGCTGGTTCAATTTGAAGGTAGCTATGTTGGGGGTGCTCTTTCAGATTGGCATACTTTCTGTGGCATTCTCGCTCTCCAGCTCCTTCTCGAGAAATCTGGGGTTGTGTTGCATTCTCTTTGACTTATCATACAGAGAGAGCAGCAGGGCTCTGAGAAATTCCACTTAAAGAAGTGGATTAATGTTGGTTTAGCTCATCGATTTCCAAATCCGTCCGATCTCGGTCCTTTTCTGTGTGTAAATTCTATTAAGTCCTCGTGGGATTAGCATTCAACGAGGCTGTGCTGGTTTAGGGTGTCAGGTGTGGGCCATGTCGTGGAGGTCCATAGCCTGTATGTACTCAGCTGGTATGCGGATTGCTTCCCGGTGGAGTTCTGAGGCAGCGTCCTGTGCCCAGAGTGTGTGTCCAACAGCAGTGTGTCTTGCAGACTGGAGAGGAGGGAGGTCCTCTGAGTTGCTCTCCTGTGCATCCCTCCAGCCCTCCACCCTTTGCTCCAGACACAGGGGGTGAATCACTGGAAATCTAGTTGCTCTCAACCAAAGCTCAGTGCAGGCTCGTGGGAGGGATGGCAGGTCACCCTGTACCAAACTGACCCGCCTCCCACAGCTAGAGATAATGGCCCATTGTCCCTCGGCTTCCTCCTCTGTTTTACTCTGTATGGAGTGTCCAGGCAGCCTGCCAAACTGCCCTTGTGACTTCCCGGGGCCCAGAATTCTTCCTTCCACTGCCTCCCACACGAACTCCAGAGACACAGGGCAGCCACACAGTAGATAGAGAAAGGCGTGGGGTGCAAGTCGTAAGACAGCCTCAGCTCCGCTGCTCCCCTGTTCGGTGTCTGTGGAGACTCAAAACTTCTAAGTTGGGACTGCAGCTACCACTGGACAGAAGCCACAGCAGACCTAAAGCAGTTGACTTCACGTTTGTTTTGAATCAGTCTCCCTCAGTGGGGAAGGCTTGGAGGGCGTAGCAGTGTGCCCTGTGGTTAAGAGCGTCTGCCTCTGACTGTAACAGAGCTGGGCTCAAACTCTGCCCCACCCCCAACCCCTTAAAGAACCAGCTGTGTGCACTCAGAGCCAGGGAGTTGCTTCTGTTCTCTTAGGGTTGCTTAAGAATGAAAGGAAGCATATGGAGCTTCCAGAGCATAGGAGGTGCCTGGTATGTGTTATGATTATTTTGATTATGTTCATGACCACGTCTGTGTCAGCACAATTACATGTCAGGTGGGTGGGCGGGTGTGTATGTGTGAGTGAGAAACAGTTCTCACAGTTAAAGAGCAGAATCTTTTAAAAGTGAGAAAGGTAGCCAGGTGGTGGTTACCCACGCCTTTAATCCTAGTCCTGGGGAGGCAGAGGCAGGGCGGATCTCTGTAAGTTCAAGGCCAGCCTGGTCTACAGAGCGAGATCCAGGACAGCCAGGGCTACACAGAGAAACCCCGTCGAGAGAGAGAGAGAGAGAGAGAGAGAGAGAGAGAGAGAGAGAGAGAGAGAGAGAGAGAGAGAGAGAGAGAGATAGGTAAATTTTAATTGAAAAAACTTACATGTTATTAAAAGTTTGATACTGTTTTATAAGTTGAAGATTTTAAAGTGTTAAAATGTACACTGGGGGTGTAATGCACTAAAGGTTGAGCAGCTTAGGGTGCCAGAGAGATTCCTCAGTGGTTTCTTTTTGTTTCGGAGACAGGGTCCCACTATGTACCTGTCCGGGAACTCACTCTGTAGACCAGGCCGGCCTCGAACTCACAGAGATCCAACTGCTTCTGCCTCCCATGTCCTGGGGTTAAAGGTATGTGCCACCAGTACCTGCTGAGCTTGCTCAGTGAGAACACTTGCTGTTTTTGAAGAAGTCTGGGGTTCAGTTCCCAACACCACATGGTGACTTACATGTGTAACTCCAGTTCCAGGGCATCTGATGACCTCTTCTGGCCTCTGTGGGCATCAGACAGTCACATGGTACACATTCCCACAAAACACTCATACATATCAAAAATACAAAATAAAATTTGTTAAAAATAGCAAATTAAGCTGGGCAATTGTGGCATACCCCTTTAATCTCAGCACTTTGCAGAGGCAGGAGGACCTCTGAGTTCCAGGCCAGTCTGGTCTACAGAGTGAGTTCCAGGATAGTCAGGGCTACACAGAGAAACACTGTCTAAAAAAAAAAAACAAAACAACAAATATCAAATTAAAACAATAATAATGTTTTGCCAGTGTTCCAGGTTGCTGCCTAGATGTGAATAACAAAGTCTTTTCACATCAGTCTCCATACCAACCCTGGGTATGGGCTGGGAGCAGTTGTGTGAAGCGAGCTCGCACTGTGTGTCCTGTTAATCTGTAAGTCCACTGTCTGCCCTAATTATCACAAAGTAGATTAAGCTAGCGAGGGCCCAACTCTGTTGTGATCTGGAAAGCTGAAGAACGCTTGTCTTTCCCTAATTTGCTTCTGGGACATGACTGTCTAGATCAGTGTCTTTCATGCTATAGTGTGCCTAAAAATGACACCCCCAGGTTGTGGACCCCAAGCCCATACACACTGCTCTTCATGCACAACAGGAGAGGTTATCACATGGACTGGCTTAACTTTGGAGACAGTTAATCCCAGGATATCCTTCACAGCTGGCTGTGGGCGCTAACCTCCCCAAGTATACCCAAATACAAATCCCTGTGTGCATTTTGACCTCCCAGCTTCCCACCCTGTCTGTGCTCCCTCCTTCCTCGTTTGAACTATTTTGGCCTCCCTGCAACACCATCCCTCTATGCTCTGTCTCTAAAACCTCAGGGTGGCTGTAAAGAAACTACCGAGTCTTCTGTGGCTCCACTGAATACTTTCCTCTCCCCTTTCCCGGAAAGGCTGCCCAGTCTCTCATCCCGCCCACACCCACACCGGGCCTGGCCTGTGGATAGAGGGCCGTTACTTCCCTCACACACAGTTATACAAGATTGTGGTTTATGCCATCGGCTAGACCGTCTTCAGCTAGTCAGTCAGTTTTTGTTTTTGTCTGTGGTGCTGGGGGCTGAACTCCAGGTCTTACACACACCAGGCGATACCTTTCCACTGTGCCATACCCCAGGTCCCGTTATCCTTTATGGCCCATTTGCCGACCACTCCTTTTTAGTCACGGAGGACTTTGGCACCTGACTCAGAGTTGCCCTCTCCATCATCTATCCTCTAACACTTTATTTATTTTGTGTACAGAAGAGGGTGCCAGATCTCATTATAGATGGTTGTGAGCCACCATGTGGGTGCTGGGAATTGAACTCAGGACCTCTGGAAGAGCAGTCGTTGCTCTTAACCTCTGAGCCATCTCTCCAGCCCTCCAGCCCACTTTTCTTAAGATTTTATTTATTATGTATACAGTGTTCTGTTTGCATGTATCCCTGCAGGCCAGAAGAGGGCAGCAGGTCTCATTACAGATGGTTATGAGCCACCATGTGGTTGCCGGGAATTGAACTCAGGACCTCTGGAAGAACAGCCAGTGTTCTTAACCTTTGAGCCATCTCTCCAGCCCCCCCCCCCCACCTCCATCCCACTTTTCATAGTATAGATCCCACTCCAATCCCTCTAGGATTGTGCCCATTCCTAGGAGGGGTGGCGTCTTCAGGCCAAGGGAACATGTCCACACTCTCCATATGTAGGCCTACTTCTACACAGACGAGCTTTCAGTAATCTTGTTGAGCCTTCCTGAGCCTGATTCGAGAGCTGTTTTGTCCTAAGGATGGGCTGATTTGCCAGTGGCGTACATCTAAGGCCCTGCCATGGTCAAGGAGTATGTAAATGTAAGAGGGTGGAACTTGGCTGTGTGGGCTAGGGTGGCCCTCTCCCAGTATGTGTCAGAGCCAGTGGCAGGAAAAGAAAGAATGTGTGTGTAGGGCCAGTTCTTCTGACAGGACCTCTTTGAGCCCACACAGGAGTAAGACTGAGTTTGCCTGACTGGATTTCAGAATTTCAGAACTGCTGTGGAGCAGCAATGACTTTCGTTTCTCACCTTTTTGAGCAAGAGGGTCTCCGAAGTAATGGCGTGTTTATTTCACCATTGTGTGCTGAAGGGCAGGCAGCTAGTCTCTGATTCACAGGAACTGGAGTCAGGGACTAACTCAGTCTAAGGAGCCCCATTCCGATATGAAGGTCGGAGGTGTTGGGGCAGGGAAGGAAGTAAATGGACTTGCATATAAGACTGGAAATGACTATATGAGCAAAGCATGGTCTATGGAGTTAAAATACATCCACATATTCACTCACAACTTCTTTCAAAGGATGCAGCCTAATCTCTCTCCTCTTGGTATAAAATTGGTCTGAGTAACTAATTTGCTTTTTAAAGACAGTCTAAGTAACCGAGGTCATTCTAAACACTTTGGTCCCTTCTACCCCGGCCTCCCGGATGGCTGGGGTTCTGGGTGTGTACTGCCTTGCCCAGTTTAGCAGTCCACGTCTAGCAAACAGTAAGGCAGAAACCGCAGCATCGTTTCTAAGATTGAATCTCTAAGACAATGCAGCTTCGGTCTGTCTTGCTGGATTTTGTTTTGTTTTGTTTTCATTTTCAATATCATGGATTTTTTTGGTTTCTTTTACTTGTTGAAAAAAGTTTCTTATGTAGCCCAAGTTGGCATCAAGCTAACTGTGTTAGTGGAGAGTGACCCCGAACTCCTGATCCTCCTGCCTCCGCCTCCCAGGTGCTGGGATTCCAGGCGTGTGCGGCCACACCAGGCTCGGTCTTCTAAAGGAGTTTGGATGTGAGTACTCCAATAATACAGGCTTATTTACTGAGTCCTGCTCAAAATGAAGGCCTTGAAACAGTTTCTCCTTAAACTTATCCTGTCCTATCTCTGTCCTCCACCTAAGACAAGCCAAGAAATTAGAATTTTTTATCTGGAGCAAGTCATAGAAATGTAGAATGCCCTCCTGCTACCCCTAAAGCCTCAAAGCTTAAAAATACTCATCTTCCCCTGCCATAAAGACAGTCTCTGACCTACCTTGACTAATAGTAGATCATCATAAGACCCCTATTTTATTTATCCATATACTTATTTTTTGAGTCTATGCATTTGTGGGATATGTAGGGAGCAGACAAAGCCCCCAGTGAATGTGTATTTTAACATGGGTATGGCCATGTCACGGAATCCCAAGGCCTCCAACCCATGGGGCAATTGGCAAAGCTGTTACCGGTGTGGATCCAGCTCAAGAGGAATGGAAGGCAAAGCTTCCCTCGGAGGTAGGAAGGTTTATGGAAGGTTGATCAGCTTAAAAACTAGCAGCTGTACCTTCCTCCGCCCAAATGTCTATAGCCTGAGACCTCTGCCTACAGACACCTCCTACCAAGACTGGCTAGCCCCTGCCCCTACGCTGTGCCTAAGGAACACTCTTGAGATACCACTGCTTGGCTCATGTATATTCCTGTATGCCTGTCCTCGCTTCATTCAACCTAAGCATAAAAAATAATTTTAAAAAATCAATAATTCATCTTGGGTGTTTGGGCTCTTAAGTTTGGATTGTGTATCATGATCAATTAAATGAGTTATACATTTCTCTTGCTAACCCGTCTTTTATATAGGAGTGTCAGCTGTGTTCTTTAATATTGGGAAGGAATTACTATCTTTCCACCCTTGCAAATTTTTGCTTAGGCATGTGTCTGTCTCCAGTGGCCATTAAGCACTGCCCACATACTTCACTACGTTTACAGAGTAAAGCCCCTAACCTGTGTCAGTAAAAATTATGTCTTTAGGGGGCTGGAGAGATGGCTCAGAGGTTAAGAGCACTGGCTGCCCTTCCTGAGGATCTGAGTTCAATTCCCAGCAACCACATGGTGGCTCACAACATCTATGAGATCTGGTGCCCTCTTCTGGCAAGTGTATACATAATAAATAAATAATAAATTATATCTTTGGAGATCAAAAATGGCTATAGGTTGATTCATAATATGAATAAGTCTTGCTTTAGGTAATTGCGGTAACTAATTTAGCAGACCGAGTTTTTTGGCAGGTGCTGTTGTGAGACATTTGGGATGGAGAGGTCAAACTCTACCATGAGCCTTGCAAAGGTATCACAGCTAGCGCAGATTATCTCCCACGGGCCAGGTCCATTGCAGACCAACCTGCCTAAGCTTGAACGAAGGAATGAACCAGGGGCTGGAGCCCTGATTACAACATAATCTCAGCCATGATCAGGCAAGATTGCTGCCTAGGCTTGCTCTCGGGAGTGTGTAACTTTAAACTTGGTTTTAGATTGGGGAATCCCGTCTAGCCATCTTTTCCCAGTTTAGGAGGAGAGTGAAAACTTCAATACTTGAGTAGAAAGAGTTCAGAGATAATCAGTTTGTGCACGTGTTATGTGTTTGAAGTCTCTGCTCTCAATCCAACTGTGTGGCAGATTATTAAACATCACCTTAGGGATGAAGAAACCGTAATTCACAGGCTGAATTACTTGAGTTTTATTGAGTTGAAGTAAACTGTGTTCATTTCTAATCTTCTGTATGGGTGGTGTGTATACGTACAGGTATGCACAGTTATGCCTGAGGAGACCAGAGGACTTCGGGTAGTCTCTTGCCCTTCCCTTTACTCCCTGGAGCCAGAATCTGTTACTGAACTTAAAAAGCATGCTGTTTGCTGGCCAGGTTGGCAGAGAGCCCCAGTGACCCTCTTGTTGCTGCTTCTGGGGCTACTACTGGCTTTTAATGTGGGGGCTGGGGATCCGAGTGCAGGTCCTCTTGCTTGCACAGCAAGAGTTCTTACCCATTGAGCCCGCTCGCAAGGCCCTGTTTCTATCTTTCTTAGCTTGTACATTTCTCTTTTTCCCCATTTGCCTCATATTGTAGCTTAGCCTCAAAGTGACGGCAATCTCCCTGCTTCCCAAGAACCAGGACGGGCTGCTCCCTCACACTTCTTGCACATGTATAGAAGTTGAGAGCAGCATTCTAATGACTGGTCAACACGGACCCTACAGTTCCTCCCCTATCATCTCTGCAGGCCTGGCAACCAGGGGAAGCTTATCGCCCTGCTAGAGCATGGCTTCTCTGCACGTGCTTCTTCGGGAAGCCATCCCAGGCATGAGTGGGAAGGAGGCCGCAGGAGCGCAACCCTGCGGCTCTTCAGTTGCAGAGCCCACGGAGATCGGCTCAAGTTTGTCCCTCTGGAGCCCAGCCTCCCCAGAGGATGACACTGCAGTGGGCGGTGAACCGATGTAAAGATGGGCACGCAGGCTGCGGATGGACGGCGCAGCGCGCCCCACTTCCTCCTCCCGGGGCCTTAAGTCCCTGGAAGGGCAGTGACTGCCGTGCACTCTTCCTGCCTGGGACACCCGGAGGCGGAGGGGGTGCACGTGACCCTGCGGGCGGCGTCGCCCCGCCCCGCCGTGACGCGCGAGGCCTCTCCCACCCTGACCGCGAGGGTGCCGTTGCGCCGCCTCCGCCGTTCCCCGGCCCTCGCCTCTCGGGCTGCCCCGTCCATTGCCTGACCCGTGGCCCGCCAGCTCTTCCGCGCCCCTTCCCCGTCGGACGGTCCGAGACAGCTCAGCCCGGGGGGATCACCGTGCCCTCGGCCCCGCGTGGCCCCTCCGGAGCAGGTGGGAGTGGGCGGGGGGGCGGCGCGGCCAAGGACAGGCGCAGCCGGACAGCCCGGGCGGCCAGCGGCGGGGTCCTGGCTGGGGGAGGCCAGGCTTGCGGCGGGGCGCAACGGTGTCTCCTTCACTTCGCCCTCCAGCCGCGGTGGCTGCAGCGCAATCTCCAGATAGCGGAGCGGCCTCGGCGTAGCGGAGCGGCGGCGGCGGCGGCAACGCCCCTCGGGACACCCGCAGGTACTACGTTGTCCGCCCCCGGCTGAACCCGGGGTCTAGGCCGGGCCGGCAGCCTGAGCGGACTCGGGGCAGCCCTGCTCCCCTAAGATGGCCGCACGGTCCCCGGCTCTCTGCTCTTCTGTCCGAGATCCCCTGTGGGCCCTTTGACCGTCCCCCTGACCGCACTTCTTGTCCCTCCTACAGATCACCTTTTCCCCGCGGCTTCGCTATGGCGGACTGTTGTGTGCCGACATGCCCAAGGCGTAAGTAGACCCATAGACATGTCTGCTGGTGGGGCTGCTGTGTCCCTCTTTGGAAAACCATAGCGATCTACATGCCTGCAAGGACTTGGAAAGTCTTGCCCCTTGGCGTGGCCACTAAAGCTTACTGCCCACTCTGCTGACCAACGCGGTGCTGGGCTGTTGGGTTGCAGATGGGGGGCTCGCGCCCGGGGCGTTGGTCCTTGGCTGGACCCACCCTCTGCTTTTGAATGTGTCATTTACACATCCGGAAGCAAAACAAAAAGTACTAGTTGTTGAATTCCGCCCTGGAGAATTCGATCAGTCACTTTGCAAAGAGGAAGTAGGTCTCCCTCAGTCTGCAGAGATGGGCGTGCACTACAAGGTCATTACACGTGTTCCTAAGGGTGTGGAGGTGCTCTTTTAGAATGAACGAGGTGTAGCGGGAGCTCAGATTCCTTGCCCTTACGCCTCACTGCTTTGGCGGAGTGCTTGGGAGCCCTATTAATGTGTTTAAAGTGCCATTGGATATTTAGTTGCTGTAGACACTTGACTGAAACATTTTACCCCCCTGTCGCCAGATGTCAGTTCCCAGAGTTAAGTTTCTGTCTCCTTGCCCGTGTGTTGATTTTGTTCTTGGAAGACATACCAAAGGATTTGCTAGGGGAAAATGCCTAATCTTAAATTTTGGTTCTTAATCTCAGTTAAATCAGTCAGTTCCCATGCATTCTGGCTGGTGTGTGTACACTTGTAGTAGTGTTGTGAGGCTGTAGATAATAAGTTTAGGAAAGATAGGCTTCCCCCCAACCCTATAAAAACAAACTGGTAGAACCGTCCCAAGTTCGTATTACCACATAGCCACTTAGAAGTCAACTGTTACGATGGCTGTTTAGAGTAGTTGCAGTGCCATCGAAAGCCATTGGTCTTGAATGTAAATATTCGTAGTAGGTCAGAGTCCAGTCACATTAACTGTAGAATGTTTCTTTTTACTAGCAATGTGTATCCCTCCATGCTATGCTGACCTTGGCAAAGCTGCCAGAGATATTTTCAACAAAGGATTTGGTAAGGACTTTTCTTTTCATTTTAGCTTAAAAGAGAAAATGTGTGCTTGGATCCTTTCAGGAAATTGACTTGCTTTTCCAGACTGAATATCCTGCTGGATTAATTCTTCTGCCAGATGCATTTTATGTTAGACTGCTATACTGCACCCCAGTTTCTCAGCTTTTCTTCAGGTCGCAATTTATGAATTCTAACCTTTTAAGGGAAAAGCTTGTACTTTTTTGTTCTTTTGTTTGTTTGTGTTTTTTAGACAGAGTTTCTCTGGGTAGCCCTGGTTGTCCTGGAACTCACTCTGTAGACCAGGCTGGGCTTGAACTCACAGAGATCTGCTGACTCTGCCTCCTGAGTGCTGGGACTAAAGGCTTGCACTGCTGCCACCACCACCACCGGGCTGGGAGTGATTTTCTAATCTAACATTTAAAAATGGCTTGAAAAGGGTGTGTCACAAGGTGGAGCCAGTTCCCCGCCAGCACTCATTAGCATCTGCAGTCATTAGCCTCAGTAGAACTGACTGCTTTTGAAGTATTCTTCAGGTACTGTAGGACAGTACATTTTTGTTCCCCTGTACAAACATGTAAAACCCAGTAGGCTGAAAATAAAGATTAGTAGGAGAGATGCAAGGCCCCAAGTTCAAATGAGGACACATATAAGACCTCATAAGTGCAGCAGGATAAATTTTGGAGATGGACTTATTTTAAATGTAATGTGAATAATGGGTATACATGGCAGAAGACTCATGTTTACTCTCTATTTTTCTGAAGGCTTTGGGTTGGTAAAGCTGGATGTGAAAACAAAGTCATGCAGTGGTGTGGTAAGTGACTAATAATTTCTCATCAATCTTTTCATTTCTTATCCTGTAAATGTCTACAGCTGTTTTGCCTTAAAAAGGCAGAGGTTAATTTGTTTTGAGTGATTTATGTGTAATCTGATTTATTGGCTTTGGGTATGATTTCTGATTTTCATGTAGTTTTATTATTTTCCTGTGTATATATGTGTTACTATGATTGCACAAAGAAGTTGGTTATTTGGTCCTGTTCGGGTAGATTACAAGCTTGAAGGCCAGAGGCTTGTAACCCAGACTCTTTGGTTTTTTTCTTTTTTTTTCTTTTTTTTTTTGGTTTTTCGAGACAGGGTCTCTCTGTGTAGCTTTGCGCCTTTCCTGGAACTCACTTGGTAGCCCAGGCTGGCCTCGAACTCATAGAGATCCGCCTGGCTCTGCCTCCCGAGTGCTGGGATTAAAGGCGTGCGCCACCACCGCCCGGCTCTTTGGTTTTTTTCAAGACAGGGTTTCTCTGTGTAGCTTTGGAGCCTGTCCTGGAACTTGCTCTGTAGACCAGGCTCTCCTTGAACTCACAGAGATCCGCCTGCTTCTGCCTCCTGAGTGCTGAGACTGAAGACGTGATAACCCAGAATCTTAATACCTGTCAGAATTCTGGCCTTAATAGTAACTTGTTTGGTTGACCATACTGATCATTTAATATAATGGCTATATTCTAACAGTCATCCATGGAGATGTCTACATATGTCTATCCTGTCTTGAGTGTCACTTATGTGTTGATCCTTCCCAGCTGTTAAAAAAGGGATAAAGTAAAATATTGCATGCTTTTTTTCTTTCTCTAAAAGTTTTTGTTTTGCGATTTGGAGGTGGGTGTATTGTGTACGTTCTAAACTATCATTATTGGGCACTGTGATAAATGCATGCTGTTCTGCATATAACTGGAATTTATTAAAGTTGTTCCTGGTGGGATTTCTTAATGCTCAGACCTGTTGCACTTAGGAGGTCTTATATTTGTCCTGTCCTGTGGTTTCCTTGGTTTACAGAGAAGTCTAACTGTTTGGTAATGGTTGAGTGACTCACTTGGCTGGGCTGAGAGGATATAGTTAGTTAGCTGATTGTTTCTATTTCCCACTGCTGCTGGATATTGAGCTCAGGGCCTTGCATCTCTACTACTCATCTGTGTTTTCAGCCTACCGGGTTTTACGTATGTTTTACGTAGGTTACCCTAAAATAAACACACCGTCCTTGTCTTTAGAAAGCTTACGTTCAAAATGGGGATGGGGTGTGTGTGTAGGGGGATTATTAGCTGTGTATCAGGGCCAGTGCCTCAAAACAAACAAAACTCCTTTCTAGTTGGACAGACAAGCTGAGAATAATTGGAGAATTGTATCAAGCACTAGATTTATAAGCCGAAATTCTTGTTGGAAAGGAAAGGTTTATTGTAACAGGGTTAGGGAAAGTTATATGGAAGTAAATTTAAGATTTTAAAGAATCTATAGGCATTGGATCAAAGAGGGTATGTTTTGTTTATACTTTCTGAGTAAAATTGAATAGTATTGGTGCTGTAGCATACAAACCTACTCACAGTTAAATTCTACTGAGGCTCCTCTCTTTCTTGAACTGCAGAGATGCTCAGGCTACCCAAAATGTGGAAGATAAGTTCATGGTGGGGGAATGAATTGCTTTAGTGTTGGTTTAATCTGCCCGATTCGGCCCACAGGCTGATGTTGACCTTGTTTCCTGAGCATTTGTTGGCATACATTAGGCTGGCCCTTGATCTCAGGGACTGATGCATGGTGGTGGAGCTTAGGTCATTAATCATTGTCTTGCAGGATTAAAAACTGCTGCCCATATACATTTATATACATTTCCCGTTTAAACTATTTGTTGGAAGAAAATGCTTCCTGTGTATTTAATGTCATCCTATTGTTTGTGCATGCAAAGCTACAGAGCTTTCTCCGGCAGCTCTGAATTACCCCACAGGAAGCTGTGCTGTTACAGTTGAGAATACAGGTCTCCACAAGTTAACTGTGTTCCTCAGGGTTACTCATTGAGCAAATGACACCTCAACCCAGATAACCAGGACTCATAACTTCATATCAAATGTTATTTCTTAATATAACCTAACCTAGTGCATTTTAGGAGACTGAATGTTAAGCATTGAGATAATTTCTGTGAATGAAAGTGTCTAGTTTTAGGAGGACATATATAGAGACCTAAGGATTTTGATTTTTTTTTGTTGTTGTTGTTTTGTTTTTCAAGACAGGGTTTTTCTGTGTAGCTTTGCACCTTTCCTGGAATTGCTTTGTAGACCAAGCTGGCCTTGAACTCACAGAGATCCGCCTGCCTCTGCTTCCCCAGTGCTGGGATTAAAGGCGTGTGCCACCACCGCCTGGCGATTTTGATCTTTTCAACTTCATAGTTAAAAATATTTCTATTCTAAGAGAAAGATAGTTCTCCATTGACAACACTTTTTTTTCCCCTTTTCTTTTCTTTTTTTGACAGAGTTTCTCTCTGTAGCCTTCGCTGTCCTGGAACTTACTCTGTAGACCAGGCTGGCCTTGAAGTCACAGAGATTACCTGCCACTTGCCTCACAAGTGCTGGGACTAAAGTTGTGCACCACCACCGCCTGGTGACAACAGTTTTTGATATTTCTTTTTATTTTATAACAACAGTTTTTGATATTTCTTTTTATTTTATTAATGTTTGTCTGTTTTTCCAGTTTGTGTGTGTGTGTGTGTGCGCGTGTGCATGTGCGTGTGTAGCCCAGGCTGGCCTGGAGCTCAGAGATCTGCCTGCCTCTACCTCCTGAGTACTGGAATTAAAGACATGCGCCACCACCTCCTGGCAGTGTCTGTTTCTTAACTCCACAGGTATCGCAATTTCTGATAAACTTGAGATCATTAACTTTAGGCATAGCTTTCCAGTGACTGTAGTGTAGACACTGATACAGAAACTGTGAGTCAGAACTCTGTAAGGCTGCTTAAAGCTTACATTTTATCTTGGCATATTTCACATGCCGTCCTTGGTAAAAAACAGACACCTGGGTCATCTAGAAAATTCTAAGATACAGCTTTCTTCCTCAGGGTTCCCCTTTCACTTGGTATGCCACAAGGGATTGTGTTCTATACAAACCCGTGATTAAAACTTTTTAAAAGATTTATTTTTAATTAAAAATGTTTTTATTTTACATGTATGAGTGTTTGCCTGTATGTCTTTGTGTCCTGGTGCCTGATTGTAAGTTGCCGTGTGGATGCTGGGAACCGAATTTGGGTTCTCTTGCAGAGTGTGTTTACTCACTGGCTATTTTTCTAGTTCCAAGGCCAAGCTTTTTATAGTACTTCAAATTAATAATGCCTGTATTTTTTGCTGCCAACATACACAGTTTATATGATATATGATAAAAATCAAGAAGCTGGGCTTGAGAGATGGCTCAGAGGTTAAGAGCACTGACTGTTCTTCCAGAGGTCCTGAGTTCAATTTCCGGCAACCACATGGTGGCTCACAACCACTTGTAATGAGATCTGGCGCCCTCTACTGGCGCCAGAACACTGTATATGTAATAAATAAATCTTTAAAAAAAAAAATCAAGAAGCTCCCCAATCCACTTTTAAAAGGCTTATTTTTATTTTGTGTGTATGTTTTTTTTTTTTTGCCTGCATGTGTATCTGCACCATGTGTGTGCAGTACCCACAGAGGCCAGAAGAGGGTGGTGGATATGCTAGTCTCGAGTTTACAGACTATTAGCTGCCTTGGGTGCTAGGAATCAAACCTGGGTCCTCTGCAAGAGCAACATGTGCTCTTTACTACTTAGCCATCTTCCCAGCCCCATGAAAATAGGGTGAGTTGGGTGTGGTGGTGTACACCTTTAATCCCAGCACTAGGGAGGCAGAGGCTGGCAGATTAGGATAGCCAGCCTGGTCTACAAAGCCAGTTCCACAACAGCCAGATCAACAACAAGAAACAGCAAAAAGAAGATATGTGAGTTGTTTGGAAAGGCCTGAAACCTAGCAAAGGCTCATTTCAGAAAACAAGAACTGGAGAGATGGCTCAGCATTTAAGAGTGGGTGTTGCTCTTGAAGAGGGCCCTAGTTCCTATCCAAGCACCCACGTGATGGCTCCCAACCACCTGTAACTTCAGTTTCAGGGAAATCAGACTCCTGGCCTTCATGACATCTGCATTTAATATTCACATACATATATTGCAAATTATAAACAATTCTTTAAAAAAAAAAAGAAAACTTGAGTATTGGAATTATTGAGTTTGAATTTCCGTGTTTAGAAATTTTCACGTTTTGTGTGTGGATTATGTGTGCGTGCAGGCACACGTGTCACGGGGTGAGTGTCGAGGTTAGAGGACAGCTTATGGGACTGACTTCTCTCTTCCTACTGCGTGAGTCTTAGACATGGAAGTTAGGTCGTCAGGTTTGGCAGTAAGCCTTTATACCTAGTGAGCCATCTTTATTGATTAGTTAGAAATGTAAGGTGACATTCTAGTGGCATCAGTTGGCCAGGCTAATTGTCACTGTTGTGTTTGCTTAGGAAGTAGTACGGTATAAAGTTAAGTGTGTTGAGTAAGTTAGGCCGTGTATTCTTCCAGGCTTAGGAGAAGGCTCATGAGTTGTTTGTTGTCTTGTCAGGAATTTTCAACATCTGGTTCATCTAATACGGACACTGGTAAAGTCAGTGGGACCTTGGAGACCAAATACAAGTGGTGTGAGTATGGTCTGACTTTCACAGAGAAGTGGAACACCGATAACACTCTGGGGACAGAGATTGCAATTGAAGACCAGGTAGTGTCTCACAAACTTGCTTCTCTGTCATTTTTGAATTTCACAAAGGAAAGAAAGCTGAACATAAAACCTCATACATTCTTTTTCTCCTAAAATACAGATCTGTCAAGGTTTGAAGCTGACATTTGATACTACCTTTTCACCGAACACAGGGTAAGTGCTGATTTCCGCATGCACTGAACTGGAAGCATTCTTGGCTGCTCACTGCAGCGGTGACGGCCTGCAGTTGACCACTGCTTGCCGCTGTTGGCTTGCTTCAGAAACTGGCCGCCTCTTCACTGTGGCGGTGCTACTCATTTCTTAGCTTTGTGACTGTCAGTTTGACAAAGTACTTCTCTATGGTGGGGCAGTCCGTCACCCCATGTGGCTTTGTTTAGTTTATTTGGGTGTTTTTAGCCCTAAAATTGTCATACTGCAGTTTGTTTAAATCTTTGATGTCCACCAGGTATAAATCTTTGTCACTGGCCTTAGTTTCAAATCAGTCTCTCCTTCCTTTCAGAAAGAAAAGTGGTAAAATCAAGTCTGCTTACAAGAGGGAGTGTATAAACCTTGGCTGTGATGTTGACTTTGATTTTGCTGGACCTGCCATCCATGGCTCAGCTGTCTTTGGTTACGAGGGCTGGCTTGCTGGGTACCAGATGACCTTTGACAGTGCCAAGTCAAAGCTGACAAGGAGTAACTTTGCAGTAGGCTACAGGACTGGGGACTTCCAGCTACATACTAATGTGTAAGTATTTCTTTAGAGGCTCTCAGGGTGCTGTGTAATGTCGTTTCTTTGGATCTGTTTTTCATTTAAAGGTTATCTGACATGAGGTAGTTCTAGATGCTCCTCAGAAGCATATAGTGTAGACACTGAGAGTGCATGCTCACATCATCTTCGAGACTTGAGATGCTGCTCTGTGTCTTTGGTGAGGGGTGGGGTGTTAGAATTTGTCAGACTGCTACCAGTGCTCTCTCTGACATGATGACCTAGGGAGTGTGGGGTCCTGGTTTGATAGGATTATCTTAGCATGTTAGATCATGGTGCTTGGCAGGTTGTGTGGTGCCTCACACCTTTAATCCTAGCATTGGGAGGCAGAGGCAGCTGATCTTTCTGAGACTGGGGCCATGGTGAGTTCTAGGCTGGCTAGAACTACATAGTGAGCTCCTTTCTCAAAAATTAAAAACAAACAAACAAACAAACAAACAAACAAACAAACGGCGGTGGTGGCGCACGCCTCTAATCCCAGCACCCGGGAGGCAGAGCCAGGTGGATCTCTGAGTTCAAGGCCAGCCTGGTCTACAGAGCAAGTCCAGGACAGGCACCAAAACTACCTAGAGAAACTGTCTCGGAAAAACCAAAAAAAGGTGTTTCATACCCAGCTCAAGTTAGATTACATAGAAAAGGACTTAACTTTTTCCATGACAAATCAGTATATTGGGAAATAACAGAAGCACAAAAGAAAAACATTTCCCATAATCCTACCAACTAGACACATAATCTTAAATTTTTTTTGTTTTTTATATTTATTTGTTATGTTATGGCACATGTGAATGTTAACTGGAAAACTGATTGTCTCAGGGATCAAACTCAGGTACTCAGGCTTGGTAGCAAGGGCCTTAAGACCCAATAAGCAATCTCTCTCTCTGGTCCTAAGTACAATTTTTTTTAAAGTCTCTTTTGCAGCCCCCTGTAAAGAATCTTTCTTTGTCTCGATAGCCAGCTTTCCAATAACGAAACAAAGACTTCTTACTAATATGAAAGCTTGGCCTTAGTTCAGGCTTATTCCTAACTAGCTCTTATAACTTAAATTAACCCATTTCTGTTCATGCAGACTAGGCTGCCACATCACTCATGGCTCTTACCTCTCCTCCTGCATATCCTGCTTCCTCGGTGTCTGGTGATTCCCCCTTTCTTCTTCCAAGAGCTCTCTCTGTCCGGAAGTTCTGATATGCCTCCTGCCTAGCTGTTTAGCTTTTTATTAAACCAATCACAGTGACACATAACTTGCAACAGCCTGCCTGGCCTGAAACTCACTACCTAATATATAATCTTTGTTTATGTTGTGGTATCCTCTTGTGTGTGTGTACATGTGTTTGTATGTGGTGCTGCTGGAAGTGGAATCCAGGGATGCGTCCAGGATAGGCAGCATTCTGTCATTGATCCTAACACCTCTGCTCATTGTGTGTTCGAGTGTGTGTTTTACACACCGTAATCCCAGTGCTCAGGAGACAGAGGCAGAAGGATCTCTGAGTTTGAAGCCAGCCTGGTCTACATTGTAAGTTTCAGGACAGCTAGGAATACATAGAGAGACTCTGTCTTTAAAAACTGAGGCTGTCCTGGAGAGATTACTCAGCAGTTAAGAGCACCGGCTGCTCTTCCAGAGGACCCAGGTTCGATTCTCAGAACCCACATGGCAGCTCACAACTGCCTGTAACTCCAGTTCCAGGGTGTCTGACACCCTTACACAGACATATATGCAGGCAGAACATCAATGTATATAAAATAGAAATAAATCATTAAAAACACGAGGCTGAGGCAGAAGGATTGCCATGAATTTGAGTGTAGCCTGGGTTACAGAGTAGACTCCCACTGTCTCAACCAAACCAGAAAGGACTTTGAAGTTTTCGTTGGAACTTTAAGGACCAGCTCTTGCATGCTAGGCAAGGATTCTACCACTCTGCTGCCCGCTCAGTTCTAGTAGTGGCTTATACTAACAGTAATGCTACAGTACTACCCTGTGCCTTAGAAGTGGTTACATTGTCTATTCTAGATTCTAATTCAAAATATCTTATAGCAATAATGGGACAGAATTTGGAGGATCAATTTATCAGAAAGTATGTGAGGATTTTGACACTTCAGTAAACCTTGCGTGGACATCAGGCACCAACTGCACTCGATTTGGGATTGCAGCTAAATACCAGTTGGACTCCACTGCCTCCATTTCTGTGAGTACTTGTGCAGCCTAGAGTGGGGGTTCTGGTGGTGGGAGTGACTCTCGGGGTACTGGGTGGTGTGGAAGCTTGCCTGAGACTCACAGTCCACATTCACACATGGACTGGCATTAGAATGAATGCTGCTTTTCCTGTGGAAGTTGTGCTGCTAGAGGGTTGCCAGTCAAGCTAGATCACTGGTGATTGAATGAGAATGGCCCCCATGTGCTAATCTGTTTGAGTGCTTGGTCCCCAGTTGGTGGGACAGATGAGGTGTGGCCTTGTTGGAGGAGGTGTGTCACTTGGGGCAGGTTTTGAGGCTTCGGAGCCCAGTCATTCCCAGGGAGCTCTTTGCCTCGTGCTTGTGGGTCAGGTGTGAACTCAGCATCATGCCTCCCTGCCTGCTGCTGTGCTTCCCACGGGGACGGCCATGGCCTCGCCCTCTGAGACCAGGAGTCCTGAATTAAAGGCTCTCTTTTAGAAGTCACCTTGGTCGTGGTGTCTCATCGCATCAGTAGAAAAGAGGTTCACTTCACCTGAGAGCTGCTGAGTTAGTATTGCTAAGACCCCTGAGCCCCCAAGCCTGCCGAAGCTCCAAGTGACCCGTGTCTGGAGTCCTGGGTTGGGGAATAATAATAGTACTTTCTTTGATATCATCTTTTATGGTTTATGAAGTATCTTCAGATTTGGTCTGGGAGGTCACTGGTCTAAGCATTTTTACAGGTGAAGAGACGGGGTTGGCAAGAGGAGGATTTAATGTTACTGTTGGGGGAGTGGTATGGGGAGTGAAGCCAGGACTGGACCCAGTGTCTTCATTTGAATCCTGTCTAAGTGAGCAGATATATTACTGGGACTGTTGCCCGAAAGCCTGCTCCTCTAGGACCTGCTCACCCTCTTTTAAGGGCAGAGCGAGATGGTTGGACACTCTTGTCTGATTTTCGGCTCTTTCTCCTGTGTATGTCTTTAGTCTTGGAGTTTATGTCTCTAGGGGTAGAAGAATGTGTGCTGTGAGGGGCAGGGGATTGGCTTCCATTCCTGTCAGATCAGCAGCTGTTACTGTGTGTCAGGGACTGTCTGTACTGTATGTACTGGGGATGACAGGAAGTTAAAACAGTCCAGGAGAGTTATTTTTGTTACATAAAGTACCCTTGATCCTCAAGGACTGTTTCGATACCATAAGCAGGTGTGTTCAGCCCCGTCTTTGCTTTATGATAACACAATGTCAGAAAGAGTGTAAAGTGAAGAAAAATACCCAGAATGCCTCTCCCTTTTCGAAGTCAGTGATAGATTTATGACTCGCTGCTTCTCTGATGTGCTAGTGAAGCACTCAGTTGAGCACACTGTTGTTCTCTTGAGATGTGCTTGTGGCACTCGAACAGATTGTATGCCAGTGGTAGACAGACCTTTCAGCTGCTAGTCTCCATGGGAAAAGGTGGCCTGGGACCTAGGTGTCATTGAGGAAACAGACAGCAGTTCCCATCCAAGTAGAGCTGCACTGTGGAGCAGCTGCCAGAAGCATATAGTCAAGATAGATTGTGTATTGATGTCTATGTATTGTAAGAATAGAATCACTGAATCATTACAAATCGGTGTGCTCACAGCAAGATGTTAGCTTTATGCTGTGGCCCCCAGGACACTGAAGAGCCCAGTTGTCGTCTAGGCTGTGGAGTAGAGGGTAAATTGCAGGCATATCTGTCCTGTGGCCTGCAGGCTGCGTGCGTGTGTCCTGTATTGCTATAAATGTGGCCCAACACATTTGTGGGTAACATTAGGATGCAGTGTAAGAAGTTTGGACAGCTGCCAGTGTCTAGGTGGCTTAGTGAGGATGTTAGCTGGGGTAGTGGAGACTGGTGCTAGAGGAAGCTGCTGCTTTCCAGCGTTCCTGTCAGCTCTTGAAGGTCTGTGACCTAAATCCCAAATTGTCAGGGCATATGAGGAATTGATAAACCATGCCCCAGTGGAGCCTCGTTAGGCCCCGACTAGTTACAGCCCAAATCCAGCAGCTTAGAGGTAAGTAAGAGTGTGAGGAAGGAGTGAAGCTGTGGAGATTTGAGGAGGAACCCTGGAGGGAGTGATGTGTGGTCTAAGCCTTGAGTTTATAAATCCCTCCTCACTCACATCACAAAGATGACTCTCCCTCTAGAAGGTGTGGGAGGCAGCATCAGCCACACATTAATTAGCTTTTGGGCTTAGCTTAGACTCAACAAAAGTAACTTTTGAGTGGTTTTTATGCTGTGTGGATAATTAGGGGTCTTTGTACATGTCCAAAGGGGTGTAAAAGAGTGTTATTGGGCCCTATGACAATCTGATTTTGAGCTGATGTCTGATTTTTTTAAAGTGGCACTTGGTGTTTGCTTAATATATGATATTTATTAAATTTTAGTATCCCATTGAGTTAAATTCCTGGGCTCTATAGTTCCATGGTGGGGAATACTCAAGAGCTTTATCTCCCTTCAGAAATGTTTCTCTCTTTCTAGGCAAAGGTCAACAACTCTAGTTTAATTGGAGTGGGCTATACTCAGACTCTGAGGCCTGGTGAGTATTGCTGATAAAGTAGGATTGTTTTTACAGCCCTCTTCCCCTTTTAAAAAAGAGTCATTTAAGTGTGGGGGGGTTTGTCTGCTTCTGTGTCTGCACACTAGAGAGTGCGGGCAGTGGATCCCATGGGGCTGTAGATACAGACGGCTTGCAGCCACCACATGGGTGCTGGGAATTGAACCCAGGACCTCTAGAAGAGCACTCGGTGTTGTTGACTGCAGAGTCATCCTTCCAGCCCCATTTTTACAGTATTTAAAAAACTTTTTTAGTGTATTATTTTGTGACCCTTTCAAGCCTGTCTGGGGTTGACAGTCCTTTTCTGGGAAGTTGCAGCTCACAACCCTCCCCCTTGCTCTGTCGATTGAGGAGGGCTGTCCTGAGTACGCACAGCGCCCCTCACTCCCCACTGCTGTCTAAATGGTGTCTTGGACCAGAGTTCACCTGGTGCGTTGACTGGTCTGTCTCTGCGGTCCCCTTCAGGTCGGGGATTCCAGAGCAGCTCTGAGTCATATGCACACTGCCAGTCAGTAGATCTGAGGTGGAGAGCTCTGTATTTCTAATGAGTTCTGGAGCGCTTAGAGCAGTTGACCAACCAGGTCCTGAAGTACTGGCAGCCCAACTTTCCCAGCGGGGACCCCACTTCCCACACCTAAAACTTAAAGAAAAGTGAAAAGTGAACACGAAAGGACCAGTTACTGCTCACATACTCAGCACCCTTCTTACGTTAGCATCATCTACCTGCCTGATGTGTGCTTCCTACTTGTCCTCAGAGGCCTCCTTTTAGGGTTCACTTACAATCTGGTCGTTCCGGGGGTGTCTAGTCTGGGTAGTATAGTGACCATGATTATGGCTTCGAACGCTTTGAACTTACTACTAACCTTTTTCTGTCTAAGATGTGCATTTCCCCAATTCCTAGTGTCACGGTTCATCCAGTGCCCTCTGCTGGCCGGGATTAGTATGGTCGTTGCAGACTGAGAAGTCCGGATAGGCCCATCCTGGTTGTCAGGCCCTCATGGGGTTTGCTCTGTTCACAGGTGTGAAGCTTACGCTATCTGCTCTGGTAGACGGGAAGAGCTTTAATGCTGGAGGCCACAAACTCGGGCTTGCCTTGGAACTGGAGGCTTAATCCAGTTGAAAGAAACCTCTGGGAATGGATTATCAGAAGATTTGGCCTTAATATATTTCCATGTGACCAGCAGGCTCCCCCTTCCCCCAGAAGGTGATGAAATCAAAGGATGATTAAACAAGAGCTGTATTTTGAATATTTAGACAGTTTCCTGTTGGCTGGTTTCTAGTTGGATGGTTACCTAGTTGTCAGGGCTGCCGTTGTGCGGCGCCTCCACATTATTTAAATGTATTTAATGTTAATGTGCTGCCCACCAATGATGAAATAGACGTTTATGAAAACCGGGCTATGGTCTGCATGTTTGTTTTCTGTTCCTTTAACATTGACCATTGTACTGAATGGATCAGTGGATGTTTTAAGATGAGGGAAGATATTTTTTTGTGTTATAGTCAACCATCATTAGAATTACTTTGGTAATCCCAAACATGACAAATTATGAATAAAACAAGTGTACATAACTAATGACTCCACGTATGTGCAGTTACAGATTGGCCAGCCAGGGGCTAAACCTTGGTTAATACTTTCTGGTGAGCAGTTTGCTCTTTACCTTAATCTGTGCAGCTAAATTCTTGTGTCCTTAGCATAATTCCACGAGACCTTTGAGACTACAATAAAATCAGAGGATACATACTTTAATACTCTTCATTTTCTAAGTTTGTGCAAATTTACAGTGAGTCACTGTTAACCCCACGGATGATGCAGCGGCGGTGCTGAATGGTTAAACAGGCATGCCGTACCCTTCGGAGCCACAGCTACAGAAAGTGGAGGAGGTCCTAGATAGGTATGGCTGGGCAGAGGAGAGGCGGTGATGGGGTGCAGAGAGGAGTGAGTGAGTGGGCACCCCTTAGCCAGCACCTGAGGATCTGCATACCCAGTGATTCCGGTTGGAAGAGTGGAACAGCACAAGCTTCCCCGGGAGAGGATGTCAAAGGTGGGAGGGGAAATCGTGGGTGAGAGAGGGGAGACAAGTTGAGTCGGAAGCTTTGGAGGAGAGCTAAGAGAATGGAGTGCGTGGGACTTCCTCATACACAGAAATGCGGCACGGGAAGAACGAACCAACCTCTAGGTTAAGAGTCAGATGATAGAACTTTACCTTGACGTGTGGAGCTGAGGGACACAAAGGTGTCTTCTGGCTCCACTGTTTGCCCTAAGGGATTGGCAAGGGGGCACCATATGAATCAGAAGTCGGATTCCCTGAAAGGTTCTGTCTCTAGGCACCCATCACTGTGGAAGGTAACAGGTTGAAATTTGAGTCTGGATCCGTTGCTTGGTGAGAAGGAACTATGAAAGGTATCCAGACTAATGTGAAAGTAGTGCTTGCCGACCTAAGCGGTCCTTAGCCCCGTCGGTGGCCGATGCCCCTCAGCTACTGGGTACATTCCATGCTGCACTTTGGAGTTCACTTGACAGTGCTGTGGGCGAGTGTGTGTACACATGTGGGACTTCTCAGAGCAGACTGGACCAGGTCTCCCGTGTACACTGAAGAATGCACTTGTGACTTAGGGAGAAAGGGGGGGCGCAGCTAGTTCTTGAGGGGTGTGGAGAACACGAGGTGCAGGGCTGTGGGGCTTGGAGACTCAGCTCATGAAGCTGCACTTGGAGCGGGCTCTAGGTGTGTGTCACCCGGGGGCCTTAACCCACAGGTGGCAAACCTGTGCCGTCCCAGAAAGTGCCCTCATTCTAGAGCAGCTGGAGAATTGTGAGGAGCAGGGCCCCAGTCAGAGGCTGGCTTCTCCACTGCCCCCCAAAGGACAGTGCTAGAAAAGACTCAAGATCTTGTGAGGTGCCTTGAATGCTGCCTACTGTCAAGTCTGCTTTACACCTTGGACATCAGTTCCCTCCCGCAGGACTTGGGTGGGGGCAGCAGACAGAAATTCGACCCAACCTTAGGTCTTCAGGTCTAGGCCAAGATGGTTGGTTCTCAGTTGATGGCCCCTGATGAGTGCTAATGGAGTTATTAAGGCAATTCCACGTAGTTAAAAGGGAGGTTTATTTTTAACTTACAACAAGTAAAGGGATAGGCTACAGGATCTGCGAGAGGTGAAGTGCAGGCCAGCAGTGATCTCTGGAGAACTCTGCTCGGTCTACCATCCAGCATCCAGGATCACCAGGAACCAAGAGAGCCCTCCAGGTCTTAAGGGCTCCTGTCTCAGCCACGCCTCAAGGGCAGGTCATAGGTAGGTGTGACAGTTCCCGGAAGCCTCACTAGGGGTAGTACTTCCAGGTCAAAGCTGGACCAGCTACCCACTACAGAGGGCTTCCATTGCCCAGGTGAGAGTGGGAAGGCAACAGCCCTGGGGAAATGTGGGTAGACAGCCAGCAGCCTACGACTAGATTGCTCTCTTGCAGGACCTCTGTCTTGTCAGACCCCAGGAGACAGATAAGGCCCTCCCTTCCATCTAGCCCCCATAGCCTGTTGGGAGTCTACTCAATGCATACAGCTGCAACAGTTTATTAAAACTACCCTGTCAGACAGGGCCACAAGCCTTGGTGCCAGGGAGACGCTTTACTGGAAAAGCTGTCTGTGTTCCTGTAGGGAACACAACCTAATGAACCAAATATGGATGCTCAGAAGGTCGTGTGTCCCAGTCCTTTTATTGTCAGGTTTAAAAAAAGGGTCACTGGCTGGGGTTCTCCTTAGATCTTGAAGGCCAAGGAGAGCCCGTCCCCCAGGGGCAGGAGGCTGATGTAGACCCTGGCGTCCCGGAGGATGCGCTCGTTCAGGTTCCTAACGCACTCCACAGTCTTGTCCCTGGGCTTGGGCTGCAGCACCTCTCCGCGCCACAGGACCTGTGGAGGGAGGGGCGGGCCATCGGGAGGGGGGCAGGAGGGGCGGGGCCTACGGTGCTCTGGGCGGGGTTTGGGGGTGGGAGGGGCCGAGACCACCCGGGGACAGAACCCGGCGAGGGAGCAGTCTAGCCTTCGCTAGTCCTTACTCTGAGCACGGCGAGCACGCCTCCGGGGCGAAGCAGCTGTAGACAGCGCTCGTAGTAGGCGGCACAGTTCTCCTTGTCAGCGTCCACCACCGCTACGTCGAAGGTTCCGGCCTCGCCCGCCGCTAGGAGCTCATCTTGCGGGGACAGAGGGCAAGTGCCGCTGAGCTGCGGTCCCGGGGGTAGGAAGGCCCTGCCCAAGGTTCAGGGTCGCCAGCTTGGTCCCCCAGGTTGGACAGTGCAGGCAGGGCCCCTCCCACGCCGGTGCTCACCCAAAGTCTGCAGGGCCGGCTGCAGCCGAAGGTCGATCTTCTGCTCCACTTCGGCCTGCGGAAGGAGGCCGGTCAGACCGGCACGCCCCCGAGGCCGAGCGCTCGCAGCCGCAGGCGCGGGACTCTCACCTGCTTCCACAGGGGCCGCCCCAGCTCCGGGGGTTCCGTGTCCACCTCGCAGGTCACCACGCGGCCAGCCTCGGGAAGCGCCAGGGCTAGCGCCAGGGCGGAGTAGCCAGTGAAAGTACCTGTGGAACGGGACACCCACTGGCTCAGTCCCGGGTGCGGGGTGGCCCCCGTGACTCGGGGTCCCCAGCGACTCTGGCTGTGCGCCCCTACCCAGGTCCAGCGCTTTCTTGGCCTTGATGAGCCGGGCCAGGTTGGCCAGAAGCTGGGCCTGCTCACATGTCATCATGGAATCCCCCTGCGGCTGCTCCAGGGTCAGCTGTGTATGGGGAGAGGGTGGTACGGTTCCTGCCAATCACCAGCCCCCCAGCACAGGTTTTGAATCCTGCAGGGGCGCGGTGGTAGGTGTGGCCTAGAGGGGGACAGGTCGCAGGGAACCCGGAAGCCCAGAGAGGGCCTCTGCCCAGCCCAAGGTCGCAGAGCCACGTGAGATCCACCACGCTGGGAAGTGAGGAACCTGTTCTCGCCCCCAGTCCTACTGACCAGTCGCAGGCTTCGCAGCGCCGGGTGCTCCCGCATGGAGCGGCTCAGCAGATACTGCCACAGGGGACTGTCCTCAGGGGGCAGCAGGCTCTGTTGTCGCCTGGACCCCCACGGAGGCCACCGTCTCCCTGCCGGGGAGAGGGTGCCGGATCAGGGCCTGGGGTTCTAACAGGGCTCTGCTCCGCGCCCTCCCTTTCCCGGGGCCGCTGCAGCTCACCCAGCAAGAGACCAGTGGCGAAGGCGGCGCCCAGCGCGGCCGAGCCCAGGGCCAGCGCGGCGGGGACAGACAGCCGAGGCAGTGGCTGAGCCATGGTGCTGGTAGCAGGCGGTGGCGATGGTCACGTGTGCTGGAGTAGAGGGGATAGGACTGGGACTAGCGACTGGGCTCCACCTTGTCCAGGCCCTGGCCGGCATAGCCGCGGCCTCGGGCACCATCTGGTGACACATCGCCGTATTGCAAATGTCAGGCTGAGAGAACCGCGCGCCACCCGGTGGCCGCATGTGGAACTGCTTCGGGCCGGGGAGCAAGCCCTTGGCACCGGGGCTCTTGCTGTGTCTGCAGTGTGACCGCCCCTCCTGGCTGCTCTTGTTGAGGCCCCCAAGGCATCTGTGAGCTTGGGGAGCGGGTCAGGGGTGGAGGGGGGAGGTAAAATGAGTGTGTGGCCAATGGAAGTGTTCAGAGAGACATAAGGGACGCTTTCTGGAGAGGTGCCCAAGTTGAAGGAGCCGAAGACAGGAGACAGACAGGGCTGTAGGAGCCCTGGGGCACCTAGTTAGTGGGTTCCGAGACAGTATCCTTAGCAGCTGGGATGCTGGGTGTAGCATTTTGTGCCTGTCCGTCTTCCCGAGTTTCCTTTTTGTAAAGAAGGGTCACAGTCTTACCACGAAAGGCACCAGATTTCTCGCACACAGTAGGTGTTCAATAGTGGCAGCTGCTGTTAGGTCATTGGCTAGAGAGGGCATCTTAGCTGGCGGCAGCTGAGTTCCCCTTGCAGGGCTATTCTACTAGGCTGGTATTCCCTAGGCGGTTATTGAACACCTACTGTATGCTGAACTCTGGTGGAAGGGGAAGGCGGCCATGGTTTGTGGCTCGGAGATAACCAGTCAGGCACAACTGGTAGGCAGCCCCACTCTTCCTATCCCCTTTTCTATAGGGTGAAGTCATTACTAGTCCTCACTGCGCACAGCACCTGACAGAGTTCCGAACAAAAAGACAGGCACAGGCCGAGCTAATTTTTGTTTTTTCCTGAGACAGGGTTTCTCTGTGTAGTTTTGATGCCTGTCCTGGATCTCACTCTGTAGACCAGGCTGACCTCGAACTCAGAGATCCTGGGATTAAAGGCGTGCACCACCGCCGCCCAGTTTATCTGAGCTTTTTTTTTTTTTTTTTTTTTGGTTTTTCGAGACAGGGTTTCTCTGTGTAGCTTTGCGCCTTTCCTGGAACTCACTTGGTAGTCCAGGCTGACTTCGAACTCACAGAGATCTACCTGGCTCTGCCTCCCGAGTGCTGGGATTAAAGGCGTGCGCCACCACCGCCCGGTTTATCTGAGCTATTTTTAAGAGTTGCAGTCCACAGGGCCCCTGAGGTGGTTGCCTTGGAAGCCTCTTTCTTTCTTTCTTTCTTTCTTTCTTTCTTTCTTTCTTTCTTTCTTTCTTTCTTTCTTTCTTTCTTTCTTTCTTTCTTTTTTTTTTTTTTCTCGAGACAGGGTTTCTCTGTGTAGCTTTGCATCTTTCCTGGATCTCGCTCTGTAGACCAGGCCGGCCTCGAACTCACCAAGATCCGTCTGCCTCTGCCTCCCAAGTGCTGGGATTAAAGGCGTGTGCCACCACCGCCCTGCCGGAAGCCTGTTTCTTAACAACACTGGCCAGGTCATGAGACCCTCAGAAGGCAGGCAAGCTGGGCAGGATGAGTCCCCAGGCAGGACTAGAGCTGAGTGAGAGGCTGGAGTACTGGGCCGTAGGAGGTAAGGGCAGGGCTCCTGGGCTAGAGAGCACCTCCTCCATTCACAATCAGGGTAGATTGGCTTCTTGACCTATGGGCGTCTGCCCCGGGCGGGCGCAGCTGGACAGAAGAGAAACCTGCTTTCTCTAGGTGTGTGGTGAGCTCTCCCAGCTGCTCCTGGAACCCGCCTCCAGGACAAGCGCTTTGTCCCCACTGACTCTCGACATCCGGTTTGGTCCTGGAAAATGTTTCTAAGTTTGAGACATGTTCTCCAGGTGAGGATCGAGAAAGAGGCAGTTCCTTAGGGCTGAGCACACAACGGGCACTAAGTGCGTGCCTTCTGAGTGATGTCCTGGTGGTCCCACTCAGCGGCCAGCGGTAAAAAGAGGGGCAGGGGAAGCCTTTACTGAGCACACCCAGCGTCCCTTGCGGCAGGGTATTATTGTTTCCCATTTTCCGGAGAAGGAAAGGGAAGCCCTGAACTGGTCACCTCTCCAAGCTCACGGTCCAGCTGCCTTCTCTCCTAAATTCTACCGTCTTTATCAGTACTTCTTCGGGACGCACGTAGTGGGAACGGGTGGTCCTGTCCCCGCAGGACCTCAGCCGGCAGCATGCGGCACAAGGTGCCTGGCCTTAGCTGGAGCCCTCTCTCCCAGATCTGGGGATCCGGGTGCCTCTCGGGTCCCCAGTTCACACCACAGCCTTCCTCCCCCAACCTGGCTTCGGGCAGGAGCGGTTGGAAGTGTGTGTGTGTGTGTGTGTGTGTGTGTGTGTGTGTGGAGGGGTGGGGAGCGGGCGAGGAGGGAGCCATGTCACCATATATCCCCGTCAGATTAAAAAACTAATTTGAAAAGATTAATGCCTTCCATTCCTGTTACGTTGGCTCTGCTACCTCTGGGCCTGCGGCCGCTCTGCCTCCTGATTATTGAATTTTTATGGCCTGGTAATTAATTGCAGATCCCCTGTTTTGTTCTATTTCTTTTTCTCTGACATTTTAATTTCAACAGAAAGCACCGGTCTCTATGCAGATTCTCTCTGGAGACCCTAATGGTCTATAAAACAGAATGACTTATACACGCGGCCCCCACTTCAGTTGGCGGCCGATTGTTTGAGACCTTGCTGATCACGCAAAATTTCATTTTTCCGCCTCCCTCGCCTTTCTGCTCCTGTCTCCCGTCTCTCCCACCGCAGCACCTGCGTCTCCCCTCACCACGGAGGGAGCAGAGTCCCGATCTGTTGCAGGACCTTGTCTTTAGGAGGTCCGGGGCTGAAGTCAAGGCAAGGTTTTCGATCCTTCTCTTTGGCAGTGAACTTGGCAGTGGGTATGGAGCTGGGTGCATGTAGATAAAGGGACATTCTTGGCCAAATTGGGTCACAGCTGTTCGCAGACACAGGGATGGGACAGACCCTTGCGTTTCTGCCTGATGCCTGACTTCTCGGTCTTCCCGGCCCTGCTAACATCACCGTTGGCTTGTCCTCTCTTCAGAGCCCCACCCCCACCCCTGGGACTAGGCGGATCAGAGCACAGTACAGGAGAAGACAAGATTAAATTGAGTCAAAGGGCCGGGCAGCGATGGCACACGCCTTAAATCCCAGCACTCGGAAGGCAGAGCCAGGCGGATCTTTGTGGGAACTCTCTCTACAGAGAGAGTTCCAGGACAGACAGGGCTACACAGAGAAACTCTGTCTCAAAAAACTAAAACAAAGAAACAAAAAACAGTCAACACATGCATGCACAGCTTTGAACTGTGTCTGACTGGGCTCACAGGGGCTCCTACTTATTCCTGGCATAGAACAGAGAAGTCAGGACATGAAGTAGGATCCCTCAGGGCGGAGAGGGCCTCAGCAACCATCTGCCCATCCCCAAGTGGCCCCCAGGAACCCTCTTCTTCTCTTTGAACCCTACGGGGCCCTTTCCTTATTGGGTCAGCTTCTCCTGGGCTGTTAAGACATCTTTGGATGGAGTGCCAGGGTTCTCCTGTTCTGGTCTCTTAAGTTGAGATGTTGGAAGGCTACACTGAGAATCTGAGGACCCTAAGGACAATTCAAGTGAGTGAACTGAGACGACAGACCACAAAGCAGGGGGTTCTGGGTCCCCCAAACTGGCTGCGACAGAACTCACAGACTGGGTAGCTTCTGTGCTTGGATGCTGGGCAGCTGGCACTGGCACCAGCCCAAATGCCTCAGTTCCCTCATTTGAAAGGCCAAATAAGGAAGCAACAACATGGGCTCTCAGGTTAGGCAGACTGGGGTTCAGATGTGGGTGGGACCCGTCACTGCCCTCACCTTGGGTGAGCTCAGGACCTCTCAGTTGGGTAAAATGGGATCGTTATGTTTTTTGGACCTTAGAGATTTGGGGACCAGTGTGTGGGGATATTGGGAGTGGAGCAGCCTAGTTAGAGGAAGCAGGGCCATTGGGGGTGGGTGTGTGTGGAGGTGGGGTGGGGGTGTGTGGAGGGTGGGTGTGACTGTGAAGGGAATATTGGGACCTTTCCTCTGTAACTGCTTCCCATTCTTCATGAAATAAAGAGACTTATGGTGACTCTCTCTCCCAGTGTGAGGTACGGGCACCACACACACAGCAACTGGCTAGATGACTAGGAACCAAAAACTGAAATTGTGAGCCAAATAACCCCTTTCTAACCCCCTTTCAAGATGGCCTCTCCCTATATAGTCCAGGATAGCCTTGATCTTCTGTTCTTCCCACCTTAGCCTCCCAAGTGCCAGAATACAGGGGCCAACACCATGCTGGTTTCTCTCTCTCTTTTATGGTTTTCCAAGACAGGATTTCTCTGTGTAGCTTTGGCACCTTTCCTGGAACTCACTCTGTAGCCCAGGCTGGCCTCGAACTCACAGAGATCCGCCTGCCTCTGCCTCCCAAGCGCTGGGATTAAAGGCGTGCACCACCACCACCGCCCAGCGCTGGCTTCTGTTTTTAAGTTGATTTTTTTTTCACGGAGTGTCACTGATTGCCATGGGGATGGTGCTTCTGTCTTCGTTTTCTATTGCTGTATCTTGAATGTACACAGACCTATTAGCTTAAAAAGCCCTGCGAGGTCAGGACTGGATGCTTGCCTTCTCTCGAGGCGGGCAGTTGTCAGGGTGAGGAGGCCTCTTCCGAGTTCAGGAGCTGTTGGCACAGCGCGCTTCCTTCTTTAGAGTCCCTCATCTCAAAGGCCAGTCATGGTGCCTGGAATCTCCTGGTGCTTTTGATCTGCCTTTCATCTTGGCTTCCAGGGGCTCCTGTGGAGACTTCGTGACCTCCCTGTTTTCAGGTGAGCTGGCTAGGAGATGAGCTTCATCTGCAAAAGCCTTCTTTGCCAAGTAAGAGGCAAGGTCGTTACCAAAAGAGTAACATTGATGGTAGAAGCCTTGGGGCCAAAACTCTGCCTGCCACAATCTCCAGACTTCCCGGAGTGGTTATAAGGAGGCAGACCCTGTCCTGCTTCCACCCTCGAATAAGCAGATTCAGCCAGGCCAGTGTGCCCGGCAGGGTCTCTTGATGACGAGCCACGGCGCCACCTTGTGGCTAACAGCAGGTTCGACTTTACAACAAACAGTTCTCTCCAACAGTGCCTGGAGAGGCCCAGAGACTCCGCTGGGATGTCTTGTCACCTGTGGCATCTTGAGTCTGTGCTAATGAAAACCCAGCGTCTACCACAGCCCTCATGTCTTGGTGAGACTCCACTACAAGCACCACCAAGGTAGATGGCCTTTCTCCTGGATCTGCACCTGGCTGGTCTGCCCACGTTTGCTGGTACAGTGCTTCTGATTGGCTGAAGCATGTTGCCCTGCTTGCAAGAGTCTTCGCCCCGCCCGGCTAGACTCTCTTGTTTTTCTTTATCCCTTGCAGAGAAAGCGGCTTCTGCCCTAGCTGGAGCTTGCAACATCCCTGGCTTTGCTGCTGAGAGCAGTCACCTGGAGTGGAATTCCAGAGCCGTACAGAGAATCCTGCCAGGTGTGTGTACACGGAATAAAAGCCGTTAATACTTCGGTCAGTCTTGCTGTGTCCCAGCCACTCCTTAGGATTTCCTGTGGCCCTTTTTATCCTCACACCCATAGAGTGCGGGTGCCATTGTATCCCCATCTCAGCGATGTGAAAGCTGAAGTATGGGGGGAGGGGAAAGCAACTTACCCCACATGGCACAGCTTATAAGCGGTAAAGATTTGAACCCATGTGCTCTGGTTTCAGGACCACACTATCCTGCAGGAAATACCTTCCCCATCATGGACTCAGATAATCGGGAGAGAGGAAGTGATGGAACGACCCACTTCCCTCTTTTCAAGAAACGGAACAGTGTCCTGAGGGGCCTCACTGACTTCGACTTTTATTCTTTGGACAACAGCCACATGGTCACACTTGCGCCAACAGATAACTTTTATTTTGGTAATTATGAAAAAGCAGTTGTTAACTTTAGAGCTGGAAGAAAGGATGGTGGTTACTGGGAACATTTAGCATGTTGCCACACTTTATATATGAAAAACCGAAGACCCAGAGAGGTCAACAATCGTCTGGAGGTCAGTCACACAGCTGGGAAAGGGTGGAACAGGTAGGGCCCCAGAGACACGCCCAGCGGAGTCCTCAGAGGGGAGGCCCTCTCTGTAGACTCCCCAGCCTCTAGGAGCACCCAGGGCCATGGCTCAGATCTCCAGTGCCCTGCAATCCTAGCCACCTCTCTGGCCCAGACCCGTCCTGGTGGCACCAGCCATGCCCAGCACTGACTCCATCCATCCCACTGATGCCCACATCGGCTGTGCTCACTGCATTCCTGAGGCGGCCTCCTGAGCACTGAATAATTCAAGCCTGTGTAATGGGATAATGAATTTACTGACAAGCCAGTGTGGTCTCGGTACTTACAGTCTAGAAATACTGACTCCCCAGGCCCACTAGGCAGGCAGGCGGGCAGGCTTGTCCTAACGTCAAGAAGCTGGTGCCCCAGCCTTTCCTGGGGAACTCAGCCTGATGGAGTAGAAAGCCCGCTTGGGTCTCACTGGTTCTCCTACTTCTGGGGGAAGTGGCTGGGGCCAGGGGAGGTCTGATGGGACCTTTACCAGGGGACTGGAGCCAGATAAAACAGCAGAGATGGGTGGGAATACCCAACCCCCTCCTGTGAGCCCTGGCTCTTTATGAGGCAACCAAGGTTGAGACTTTGTAGCTCTGTCACTGTTTTGTGCTGGGAATTTCGGGGTGACTCTGAACCCTTGGGGAGGAGAGAGCCCTGCTTCCTTTCCTGCTAACTTGTTGCTCACCTGTCCCCAGCTGTGGAAGGCTGCTGCCACGGTTTGCACGTGCCCCTCTCTGGAGACGATCACTTCCACCTGGCGGGCAGGAAGGCGGGAGCCTCTCCTCTCAATCTGGGTGGAAAGTGACTGAGGAGGGGTTGGAATGGCTGAGTGGAAGGCTCCCCAGCTTGGAGGAGGGATGAGTACTGTGAAGCTCTGCCCCTGTGAGCCTTCCTCTGGTCCACCCTCCCCTCAGCTTCAACCTTCTTCCTTTTCTCTCTGCCTCCTGCCTGGGCCGCTGTCTGTGGGAACGGATAGACACTCTTCCAGGCCTGAACCCTGCCAGCCAGGGACTCCATCAGACTATGATCCGCAGCCCTGGCTCTACTATGTGTAGGACGTCCTGTCGGAATGGGCCTCAGTTTCCCATCTGTGTGGTGGTGGGAGGAGGTTCTCAGGGTCGTTTCGGGGCTCCAAAGCCCTGGGATGTGTCCTGAAGAGCAGGAGGCTCTCTCTGATCCTGCCCGGCCCTGCCCCACATGTTCACAGGACTCTTCCTAGGTAAGTGTTTCCCTGGTCGTCTGGGAGCCCCAGAGAGGGGTTCCACTGACCCCTCCTTGTCAGCTGAGTGGTAGACCAGGGAGGGAGAAGATTCCATAAGGCAGGGAACTGCGAGAGCCACAGCTGGAGCCACAGCTGGGGTTTGAAGGAGACCGTAGCTGTGTGACATGTGAGCCTGAGCTCCCAGCCACCTGGAGGACATTGCTGCACTTATGTGGGGACTCTTCTGTGAGAGACTGGGGCTCCGGGTAAGGCAAGGGCATGAGAGCCTTTGACTGAGGATGAAAGGGTTGGCTTTGTCCGCTCCAGAACCCTGGCGATGACCCGTTACCACCTTCGGGCAGAGGCAGAGGTAGGCCGGGGCTCACTTCAGCTTGGGAGTTTTCTGTGCCCAGGTCCAGGGTGGTGCCAATGCCTTCGGCTTCCGCTTGGAGCTGGAACTCGTCAGGACTTCAGCTGGTGGCTGAAGGACAGAGTAGTTTCCCTGTAGTAGCCAGGAGGCGCAGGCTGGGCAAGGGGTACCACGTGACTTCCCGGAGCCTGCTCGTCCTGCTCACTTGGTTCCCACCCTTCCGTGTCCCAGGTTCCAGGCAGGTAGGCTTTGCTGTCTTAGATCTTCCGGTTCCCAAGCCAGAGGTCCCAGTTCAGCTATTGTAATGGTCTTAAAACATGGAACATTCTGTGTCCCCAGACTTGTCTATGGTCAACCATCTAGGACAGCCATTGTGACTAGAACACAGGGCAGTGTTGCTGTGAGGATCTAGGCTGTGCTAGAAAAGGCCAGAGCTTCTCCTGGATTCTTCCGGAAACTTGCTCTCTAAGAGGTCCATCCCTCCTCCCACCAGAGCCTCTGTGGGCACAGACACACGGACTAAGAGATGCTCAGACAGCCCCAGCTGCTTGAGTCTCTTGAGCCAGATGTTAGACACGTGTCTTGGGCGTCTCTGCAGGGCCGTTAACTGTCCATCAAATGCCTGGACTGCGTGATGGAGGAGAGGGAGAAGGGCCGGATGAGTCCAGCAGCTTCCAGGTTGAGCAAAGCACGGTGTGTTTGGGGCCATGGGTTTCCTAGGTAACTCATGCTGAGTGAGATAGAGACCTGGTGGCTCAGAATTGCTGGGACCAGGGACAAAATCCTAGTCTCAGCAGGGTGTCCCAGGTGTGTGTGTGTGTGTGTGTGTGTGTGTGTGTGTGTGTGTGTGTGTGCTCCTGGCCTCTCCCTCGTCTTGGATGTTGTGGGCAATGCTTGGCACCCCCCAGCTTGTAGATGAGTGTCGTCGCTTGCTTTTCCACTGGTTTACACTGTGTCCAGATTTCCCTCCCCTCATCAGAACACCAACTATCTTGGATTGTGGGGGTGAGGGGGTGTCCTCTGCCAGCCTGTCTCCTTTTAACTAATGACATGTTCAATGACCCTATTTTGACATAATGGTCACATTTTGAAGGACTGGGTGTTAGGACTTCAAGCTATCTCATTGTGGAACACATTCAACCCAAAATCCATCATTTGGAAGCACTTGCTATGTAGCAATGGTTGTTTAGAGCACTGCAATTATGGGATGGCTGGGATTGCAACTAAAACACCAGTGGAAATGTAATGAGATGGAAAATACTTTCCAGAACATCCCTCCAAGAGGGTTACTGCATGCCGTGGGAATTACTGATTTACTAAGTAACTTGGGGTTGGGATGGGGTCTAGACTCTCTCCCAGAGTATGAATGTTCCAGTAACAAAATGAACTTGAATAACAGGCTGCTTCTGTAATGCCTCCTGAGGTAGGAAATCAACTCGGGTTTTCCTTTGGGGGACATCCCTTTCCTTCAAATAAATGTTGACAACTTAAAGAAAATTAGAGTATTAGATTGTTCTGGCCTTTTGTGTCTCTGGATGGCATCGCTTACTCCATCGGAACAAGACACACTTTGAAGTGCTGTGGCCCCCTTGAGTGTCTGGCTTCCTTGGAGACTTGGCATAGTCTTGGGGGCAGGAACACACTCTGTCTTATTTCCTATCAAATCCTTAGCACAGTTCTTGGCACACAGTAGGTACAGTACAGCTCTTAGCTCAAAGGATGAACACTGGAAAAAGAACAAAGGAATTTTAAATACTACATAATAACTAAGGATTTAAGGATCAATTAGTTTCAGAGCATGAAATAATGTGAGGGAAAATGTTGAAATCCCCTTGAGTTGATGGGAGAGTCTGTAAGAGACAGAATTACCAGAGGCCGGGAACAGATTAAAATCATTGTTACCAGGGAATAAATGACTCTCGGGGCAGCCTCGAACTTCCACAGCTCAAATCTCTGTGCATAAGAAAGAGGCAAAGGTTATAAAAATCACCAGGGAGATCTGATAAACAGATTGAAATTAGGGCTGGAGAGATGGCTCAGCAGTTAAGAGCGCTGACTGCTCTTCCAGAGGACCCAGGTTCAATTCCCAGCACCCACATGACAGCTCACAACTGTCTGTAACTCCAGTTTCAGGGGATCTGACACCCTCACACAGACACACATGCAGGCAAAACACGAATAAAATAAATAATTAAAGAAACAGATTTAAATTAATTAAGTATGAAAAATTCAGAACAGTAAACAGACACAGCTGGAGATGGAATCTGTAAAATGAAAGGTTGGGAAAAAGTATAGCAAACACAGAAAGATGAAAATGTACAAGGAGTTAGGAGATATTAGAGTTGGAATTAAAATCTTGAATGCATATCTAATCAAATTATTTAAAAGGAATTATAGGAATAATGGGAAAGAGGCAATATTTATCATGGTTTTCCAAGATTATTGAAAAAAACGTAGAGGCAGGCGGATCTCTGTGAGTTCGAGGCCAGCCTGGGCTACCAAGTGAGTCCCAGGAAAGGCGCAAAGCTACACAGAGAAACCCTGTCTTGAAAAACCAGAAAAAAAAAAAGAAAAAAGAAAAAAGAAAAAAACGTAAGTCTGGTCTGGGGAAATGGCTCATTGGGTAAATGCTTACCACACTAGCCTGATCCCAACTTTGGGTCTCTAGAAGCTATGTAAAAGCCAGGTGTGGTAGCAACATGTATGTAACTCCAGCAGCCCCAGGGGACGATGGGAACTGGGTACAGGAGAATCCACTGAAAGCTTCAGGATGCAGAGATGCCTGAGGAAATACCCAGTTTCAAACAAGGTCAGACGTGAAGGCTGACACTTGTTGAATTTGTTCTCTGATTTCTACACACACACCATGGCATGTGCACGCCTGCACTCACATATATGAACATGCATATACACACAGACACACAGTAAAACACAAAACAAGAGAACCCCCAAAGTCTTAACTTTGTGTGGTGGTACATGCCTGTAGCCCCAACACTTGGGAGGCAGTGGCGGGATCGGGAGTTCAAGCCAGTTTCAGTGATGTGTTTTGCCCAAAGTCAGTCTAAACTACATAAGACCCTGACTCAAAAAAAGGTTTTCTTCTACAGGAATTGCAGTGATTTCAAGCAAGCCGGATGAAAATAAATTCATCTATAGACACATCATAGTCACATAGACCAATACCAGAAAATAGAAGCTCTTGAAAGAATGAGAAAATCGTTTACCACTTTTATGATTAGAAGAGGTTAGACTAATGGCTGATTAATAACAGTATCTACTGTAGCAATGAAAGGAAATATTAACTTTGAAACAGACAAACTTATATTTATTCTATGTGTATGAGTGTGTTTGTCTGCATGGATATGTACCATATGTGTACAGTGCCTGCAGAGACCAGAAGAGGGTGTTGGATTCTCTGGAACTGGAGTTAAAAACAGTTGTAAGCTGCCATGTGGGCTCTGGGACTTGAACTCAGGTCCTCTGTAAGAACAGCAAGGTGGTGGTGGCACATGTCTTTAATCCCAGCACTCAGGAGGCAGAGGCAGGTGGATCTCTGTGAGTTTGAGGCTAGCCTGGTCTACAGAGTGAGTTCCAGGACAGCCAGGGCTACTACACAGAGAAACCTTGTCTCAGAAAACACAACACAACACAACACAACACCTAGCAAGTGTTCTTAACCATCCAGCCATCACTCCAACCTCAGAATATTAACTTTGAAACAAGCTTTTTTTTTTTTTTTAAAAAAAGTGAAGTTAAGCCAGGCATAGTGGCATGCCTTTAATCTCAGCTCTTGGGAGGCAGAGGCAGGAGAATTTCTCTGTGATTTGAGACCAGCCTAGTCTACATATCAAGTTCCCGGCCAGCCAGGACTTCACAGTGAGACCTTGTCTCAAAACAAAAACCACAGCATAAAAGTAAAGTTAATTCAACAGACAAAAAATGTTTTGAAAATATGTTGTCTATGCACAGCGGAATATTACTCATCCATAAAAATGTGAAATTCTGTCATGTGTGGCACCATGAATGGAACAAGACACTATGTTACATGAAATAAGCCAGCAGCAGAAAGATAAACATTCCTACTCCTTTATGGAAGCTAAAAATGTTGATTACAACAACAACAACAACAAAATCTGATTTCAAAATTGGGTAAGTGAGGGCTGGGGATCTGACCCCATGGCACAGTGCTTGCTTAGCATGCTAGAGGCCATTGGTTAACCCCTGCACCACTAAACAAATGAATAGAAAAGGAAAAGGGAGGGGAATGGGACAGATGATCTGAGGAGATATTCCTCAGATGGTTTACACACCGTGAAGAAATACATGAAAATGTTCCCCATCGCCGATCACAAAGGGAATGAGAATTAAATCCACGAGAGATCACCTCACCCCGGTCATAGTGACTCATAAAAAAGATGAAAAATGAGAGATGTTGGCAGGACACTGAGAGGGGAGACGCTCCCACACTGTTGGTGGGTGTAAATTAGTCAAGCCATTCTGGGAACAGCATGGAGGTTCTTAAACATCAAACTAGCTGGGTGAGGTGGTGCAGGTCTGTAATTCCAGTACTCAAGAAGTTGAGGCAGGAGGATTTGGGTATTTGAGGCTAGCAAGACTGTCTCAAACAAAAATTCAAAATAGAATTCCCATTTGCTCTACCAACCACACTTCTGGGCGTATATACACAGGAAATGAATCATCATATTAAAGAGATATCTGCCTGCTTTTTTTTCAGTGCTATTTACAACAGTTAAGACAACAGAGTCAACCAAGATGCCAGTGGAGAAATGGATTAGAAATGAGGTGTGTGTATACATTGGGAATTTCTTTTTCCTCCATAAAAGCTAGTGAATTTTGTCATTTGTGCAACATAAATAGAACAAGACACTATGTTAAGCGAAATAAGCCAGGCACAGAAATTTAAATTGTGTATGTCCTTCCTAGTTTATGGACGCTAAAAATATTGATCCCACTAGGAGTAGAGCAGAACAGAGGCCAGGAAAGGGAGATGGGTACCAAACATGGAGGGAGGCTTTCTAATGCTACCATAGCACAACGAGGCTTCTGTAGTTTACAACAGTTACACACTTTAAAACTACCGAAAGCTAGGGAGTTCTCAGCACACAGAAATGATGATAATTAAGGAGCCTGGAAATGTTAGTACCCGGGTTTGATTATTATGTACTGTGTGCATGTATTGAATTGCCACACTGCATCCCATAGGTAATAATGTGGCTTTAACCACAGTAAAACTATCTTTTAAGAACGAGCATAGAGTCCAAGAGGATCGAAAACATATCTCCACATGAAGACATACACGAATGTTAACTTTATTTATAATGGCCAAGGACTGAAAAGGACTCAAATGGCCTTCAGTTATGTGGGACCCTGGGTTTGACCATCAGCAATGAAAACCAAAGTCCCTCTTCCAAACTAGGAGGTGAGGAAAAAGCAGAATGAGAGGCAAGCAACAAGCCAAAAAGCCCCCGATTTCAATCAATTCAGAAGGATGCAAGAAGAAAACTCCTTAGAAAATAGAACGCCCCCCCCCCCCAACACAGCAACTCCCCAAACACCTAAGATCAAATCACAGAAATAAAGCCAAATGGATTTGTGATCTCTAGAAATAAAACCAGACTGGCTTCTCCAGATAAAAGCATAGACTACCTAGATTTAAATACACGCCTGTGAAAGCAGAATGGGGCTATTTGTGGGGAGGAAGGGGGACCAGTGCAGACAGGAGAGGGTGGGAGAGGGGTCAGGAGGTGCGATGACAGTCTTAAGAACAGTGATATGCGTGTTTGCAAATGACACAAGGAAACCTGTCAGTTCGTTCACTAAAAAAATTAATAAGTGGGGTTTGGGGATTTAGCTCAGTGGTAGAGCGCTTGCCTAGCAAGCACAAGGCCCTGGGTTCAATCCTCAGCTCCAGAAAACAAAAAACAAAAAACAAAAAAACAAAAAAAAATTAATAAGTGAAAAAAAAACATAAACTACCAGACTGGATTTAAAAAGATTACGGGGGTCAGTCGGGGGGGGGGTGGTGGTGGTGGTGGTGGTGGTGGTGGCGCACGCCTTTAATCCCAGCACTTGGGAGGCAGAGCCAGGCGGATCTCTGTGAGTTCGAGGCCAGCCTGGTCTCCAAAGCGAGTTCCAGGAAAGGCGCAAAGCTACACAGAGAAACCTTGTCTCGAAAAACCAAAAAAAAAAAAAAAAAAAAAAAAAGGATTACAGGGGTCACCAGTTAAGAGTGAGTATTGCTGTTACAGAGGACCCAAGTTCCAGCACCCACACTGGGTAGCTCACAACCACCTGTACCTCTAGCTCCAGGAGATCTGTCTCCCTCTTCTGGCGTCTGTGTGTACCTGCACCCATATCTGTAAATAACCACAAAATAATCTTAAAGACTAGCCTACAACTCAGGAGACTCATCTCAAGTGGAAGACAGAAGAGAAGGAAGTCCAACAGTGAAAAAAAAAAATCAGGGATGTACTAACTGAAAGAAAACTACTCTTCATATGTTAATGTCAGGCAAAATAGATTTGAAGACAAAGATGCATCATTGGAGACAGAGTGTGAATATAAATAATGAAATTAAAAGTTGACAAGAGAAAATTAGAGGTGAAGTCATATATACCAATAACACAGCTTCAAAATATATAGACTCCTTTATTGTTTTTTTAGATTTATTATTATTTTAATTACGTATAGGCAGCAGCATCTGCATGTGGGTATGTGCATGTGTGTGCCGGTGCCATGGAGGCCAGAGGCATTGGATTCCCTTAGCTGGAGTTCCAGATGGTTGTGAGCTGCCTGATGTGGGTGCTGGGAACTGACTGGCAGAGCACCCAGTGCTCTTCATTACTGAGACATCTCTCTAGCCCTGAATTATTTATTATTATTATTATTATTATTATTATTATTATTGTGACAAATACCTGAGAGAATGCTTGCATACATAGCTTTGTCTTTTCCCCTCTTTTTCAATGAGATGGAACTGTCAGCATTCAGGGTGGGTATTCCAATCTTGCTCCTCTCTGGAAACATCCTCATGGATATACACAAAAGTGGATTCATCTTTTAGGTATTTCTCAATGTAAGCTGACAAGACTAACAGGTTCATCCCTCATCATCTTAACACCCAGACACATCTCCTTAATGTCTCCACAAGGCCCATGTTCATCTCACAATGCAGAAATGCATTCAGCCTGTCTCCAAGAGTCGCTGCAATCATAATGTTTTTGATACTGTTCAAAAGCCCAAGTTCAAAGTCTCCTGGGAGACTCACAGCATGCTCCCAGCTAGGAGCCCTGAAAAACAAACAAACAAACAAACAACAACAATCACAAATGACCTAGAGACTTCCAGTGTGTGATGGTAGACTAGACATTCCCATTCTGAAAGGGACAGATTGAGGCACAGAAGGGGAATGAGAGTACAGAGAGACCAAGACTCAGCAGAGCAAACATTAACAAAGTTGTCTGCCAAGCTCAGCAGCCAGAGCACATAGTGGGGTGACATGAACTTCCACAGGTGGGGGCAGCTCCAGCTCTAGGGTTTTTCTAGCTGCAAGAAAAATTATTCGCTCACGGACACCTCATGCTATAGTCTCAAAATAGGTAACCTTCCTTATCAGTGTGGTAGGTTTTCTGTTCACTGTGTGTCCTAGTCACTCTTCTATTGCTGTGAAGAGACACCATGACCATGGCAACTCTTATCAGAGAAAACATTTAATTGGGGGCTTGCTTGCAATTTCAGAGGTTTAGTCCATTATCACCATGGCCGGGAACATGTGGGCACACACAGAACTGGAGCAGTAGCTGAAAGTGACACACTTTCTCCAACAAGGCCACACCTCCTAATCCTTCTCAAACATTGCCATTTCCCTAATGACTAAACATTCAAGTACATGGGCCTACATTGTGGCAAAATATCTGAGGGAAACATATTAAGTTTTAAAAATATCTCTGTTCTGACTTCTGTTCTGGAGTCTTATTATAAATCTGGCCAAAAGCAGCCAGAAATAACCATGCAACAGCTTGAATGTTGGACTGTGTTGAGATTTCCTCCGTCAGATTAATTAGGCCATTGTATAGTGGAGTAGACGGGATGAATGCTGATCTAGATGGCTTTCTCCTTTCCCTTATTCTCTTTGTGCCTCCAACCTTTGAGGTGTACCACAGACCTTCAGAGGGGATCTCTGCTGTGGATGATTGATTGATAAATAAAGTGCTGATTGGCCAGTAGCCAGGCAGGAAATATAGGCGGGATAAGGAGAGAGGAGAGCTCTGGGAAGAGGAAGGCTGAGTCAGGGGTCGCCAGCCAGATACAGAGGAAGCGAGATGTAAAGTACTGGTAAGCCACAAGCCACGTGGCAACTTATAGATTAATAGAAATGGGTTAATTAAAGATAAAAGAACAGATAGCAAGAAGCCTGCCACGGCCATACAGTTTATAAGTAATATAAGTCTCTGTGTGTTTACTTGGGTCCAAGCAGTTGGCCGCAGGGCCGCAGGAGCTGAACAGAACCAGGAAAACTTTAACTACAGGTCTCCTCCACTACATGGGTTATTCCTGTCTGGAAACTTTTGTAGCCGAACCCAGAGGCTTGCCATACTAACCTGCTTATTTCCCAGGCTGATGAAGGTAGTGATCGAGGTTGGCCGTCTTATCAGATACACGGTTTGCAAATGTTTTCTTCTATTCTGTAGGTTTTATTTTATCATGTTTAATCTTTTTTTGTTATTTTGATTATTTGCTACTTTAATTATGTGTCTGTGTGGGTATATGCATGTTAATGCAGGTGCTTGTAGAGGTCAGAGGCATCTGATCCCCTGGCGCTGGGGTTGCAGGCAGTTGTGAGCTACCTCCCTACATGAGTTCTGGAATCAAGCTCTGGTCGTCTGCAAGAGTAGTACTTATTAGTAATTGCTGAGCCATCTCTCCAGCCTCTCTATGGTCACTTTATTGATACTGTCCTGAGAACTTAAAATTCAATTTAAATTTTCTTTGTTGCTCACTTTTGGGAGCCATATCTAAGAACCTCTACTAACTCCAAGATTATGAAAATTAATCTTTCTTCCTTCCTGCCTGCCTCCTTCCTTTCTCTTTCCTTCTTCCTTCTTCTCTGTCTCTGTCTGTCTGTCTCTCTCTCTCTCTTTCTTCCTTGGATCTCATATAACCCAGGCTGGCATCAAACTCACTATGCAGCTGAGGATGACCTTGAACTTCCGATCTTCCTGTGTCTACCTCCTGAGAGATGAGATTACAGGTGTGCACCACACAGCCCAGGGCCTTGTGTTTGCTAGAGAAGCACTCTACTGAGCCACACACTCAGTCCCCTTTGGAACAAAGTCTCGCTATATAGCCTAGGCTAGCCTCAAACTTGAAATCCTCTCTGCAAGTGTTAGCATTACAGGCATGGACTACATTTTTTTTTTCTCTAAGAGTTTTTTTGTGGAAGCCTTTGATCCATTTTGAGTTGACCTTTACCATCCATCATCCATTGCTTTCTGTCAAATGCTGATTTACCTCTCTGGATTACTGTTACTTTTGGGCAAGCTGTGGAATCCTTGTTAGTCCTTGCATTTGGCTTCTTTTAAATATAATTTTGGCTAAGCCAGGCCCTCGGCACATGCGCCTCAAGTTTACAACCAGCTCGCCAACTTTTGCGAAGAATCCATATTCTGGTTTTGCACTCTAGTCTTTGAGGAGTGAGTACACATTCAGCCAGCTGGTCCACCACGGCTGCTCATGCTGATCCAGTGTGGCTGTGTGAGTTCATCAGTGTGGTCCACCATGGCTCATGCTGATCCAGTGTGGCTGTGTGAGTTCATCAGTGTGGTCTACCATGGCTCATGCTGATCCAGTGTGGCTGTGTGAGTTCATCAGTGTGGTCTACCATGGCTCATGCTGATCCAGTGTGGCTGTGTGAGTTCATCAGTGTGGTCCACCACGGCTGCTCATGCTGATCCAGTGTGGCTGTGTGAGTTCATCAGTGTGGTCCACCATGGCTCATGCTGATCCAGTGTGGCTGTGTGAGTTCATCAGTGTGGTCTACCATGGCTCATGCTGATCCAGTGTGGCTGTGTGAGTTCATCAGTGTGGTCCACCATGGCTCATCCTGATCCAGTGTGGCTGTGTGAGTTCATCAGTGTGGTCTACCATGGCTCACCCTGATCCAGTGTGGCTGTGAGTTCATCAGTGTGGTCCACCATGGCTTATGCTGATCCGGTGTGGCTGTGTGAGTTCATCAGTGTGGTCCACCATGGCTCATGCTGATCCAGTGTGGCTGTGTGAGTTCATCGGTGTGGTTGCCACTAAGCCTGAATGTATGTTAAGAGTCTAATTGCTAGCCAGGCTGTGGTAGCGCATGCCTTTAATCCCAGCACTCGGGAGGCAGAGGCAGGCGGATCTCTGTGAGTTCAAGGCCAGCCTGGTCTACATAGGGAGATCCAGGACAGGCACCAAAACTATACAGAGAAACCCTGTCTCGAAAAACAAAACAAAACAAAAAAAAAAAAAAAAAAAAAAGAGTCTAATTGCTGAAATGAACCCCAAGAGTTCTGGGCATGCTTACTGGGTCTTCCATGGGCTGTATGAGAATGCATAAAGCCCAGGATAGCTACATGTGAGGTTCAACACAAAGTTGTAAGCTTAGATAAAACATTATGGGAAAGCCGGGGGGTGGTGGTGGCGGCGGCACACGCCTTTAATCCTAGCACTCGGGAGGCAGAGGCAGGAGGATCTCTGTGAGTTCGAGGGCAGCCTGGTCTACAGAGCGAGTTCCAGGACAGGCTCCAAAGCTACACAGAGAAACCCTATCTCGAAAAACAAAAAACAAAAACAAAAACAAACAAACAAAAACCATTGTGGGAGTATTTTTGTTGTTTTAAATTAAGTTACACGATTCTCAAACATGGACTCTGTAGAGGGCATTGTGTTGGTACATTAAAAGGGTGGACACACCTGCAAGACCCTTCTGAGGTTCTTATGTGACCCTAGTAATAGGTGATCTTAGGTTGGGTGACCCAAGAATCAGATGTGAGACCAGGATTTTAGTGAAAGCAGCTGTGTGGGGCAGTGCAGGAGTGTTGCTGGTAGAGGTAAAGGGTCTTGAATGGGGGAGGGGAAACAGTGGGAAGTGTGTGATGAGCAGCTAGTGCCCTACCCTTTGGAGACTCCTGGGAGAGGAAATGACAGACCCTTCCCACTGCTGACAATTCATCTCTTGTTTTTGGGGGGTGTTGTCCTGGGCTCTGAAAGATGCCTGTCATAACCTTCTAACCAAAATGTCTCCAGATGTTGCCAGATGTTTCCCATGGGAGCAAAAGCATCCCTGGCCAAGACACGGCAGGACATGTCTCAGAATCATCCCATCTAAGAGGCGGGGTGCTCTCCATCCTTGTCGTAGGGTCGCTTTTGAGATGTTCAAGGTGCTCCACTCCTGGCCAATCCCTCGAGTCCGTTAAACCTGGTCTTCGTCAGGAGGAAGGGCTGAGCAGTACGGCAGGCACCCAGCAGTTAGTAGCTCGGTGGAGTTGGATGTGTTGAGGGGAGGGGCATCTACCCCACAGGTGGGTGGACCCTACCACTCTGGAAGCCCATGTTCCTGGGGCCTTGTAAAAGGATCCCTGCAAGGGCCAGGGTGGCTGCACTGAGGGTGGGCCACTCACCACAAGCACAGCCCTGGTCCAGCACCTGCAGGAGAGGGAAGAATGGCCGGAGACTGGAAATACAGAGAATGATGTAGTTTTCCTTGATAAGAGGTGCTTAGCTGTGCCCACAGGTCAGCTCTGGTTCCTGGTCCTCCTGCAGCCTTTTGGGATGCTCTTCTTCTCCGGTGTGCTGTGACTTTGACCAAGATTCATGTCCTCTCTGGTCATCAGTTTCTTTTCTGTTAATCCAAAGTGACCTTGAAAGGTCCTTAGAACTCTAGTGGCTGCCGAGAGACCAGGGAGGCAGTGGGAGCCTCCAGGCAGCAAGAAGGAGAAGGCAGGCCAGAAACCACCATTTCTGACAGCCTGGCCCCTTGTGGTGCTGCTGGCCTCTGATCTCTGAGCATTTCCACAGCACGCCTGACACCCGGCCTGGTCACGGCCCGCGAGGCCCCTTGCTCACTCACAAACATCTGTTACAGCATTTTACCACGGTAATAGATTCGCTCTGAGAACCGGGCAGGTGTTCACCACCCAAGCCAGAACACATCAAACTCACATGCTCTCCAAGCCTTTCTGTAGCGGGCAATCGAGTTTAGAATGACTCATACAGTCTAGCAGATAATAAAACACACATAACATTTGCTTTAGGGGACAGGTGAGGGCATTTTGTCCCGTGCATAGGAGAAACAAAACCTCGGTCTATTTGGGAGTCAGGTAATTGAATACAGATGGGCGGAGGTAAATGAAAGAATTTAGCAAATATCTCTGTGGAATAGCTAATGGGAATGAGACAGAATAGGAAATTAAAAATTATTCGAAGCAGATGGACCATTCTTTTGAGTTTTTAAAAATTTATTAGGACCGAGGAAAAATGTGTCTGTTTATTTTCTATGGCTATGAAATTAATGACTTGGTGAGTTTTGCTTGGGCAATTTTATGACTGCTGTGTCATCTGTCATAATTTGGGGGCCGTTTGATATGGATTTATGAATGTCTCCACCCCTCACCCTCCCTGATTTATAGGTGTGGGTCACATGTGAGTGAGGGCTGTCTTATTTTGAGAGTTCCATGCCAGTGGCCACTTCGCCTGGCAGACCCTGGGTGGGCAGGGGCTTCAGGGTTCTCTCTACCCAAACATGAGTGGAGAGGTGTCAGAGGCTCACACTGAGGCTGTGTGAACTGGGCCTGACCTGACTGAACTTTTGCTGTGCGGTGACCCCAGTCTGCCTGGGTCAGAGAGGAGTGTGTGGCCAGGAAGGCCAGCCCACACTGTTGGTGTGCTTGGCTGGGAGCTTGGGAGTACGTTGCTACAGTCTCCCTCTGGAGCCCTGGGCCCTTCCATCTACTATAGTCATCATATGCCCTAAGGTCTGAAGTTTAGCTGGGTGGTGGTAGCACACGCCTTTAATCCCAGCACTCAGGAGGCAGAAGCAGGCGGATCTCTGTGAGTTCGAGGCCAGCCTGGTCTACGGAGCAAGTTCCAGGATAGGCTCCAAAGCTACACAGAGACATGCTATCTTTAAAAAAACAAACAGATGAACAAACAAAAAAATCTGAAGTTTAGGTAGGGGAAGAGGAAAAAAAAATCTCATTACTTGGGGATCTTTGTGAATCTGGTCTGGAGTTAGGGTGCCGATGTATTCTCTACGTCAGGGGTAAAAACTGGGTTTTACAATGGGCAGGCTTGGGTCTATTTTTATCTCAGTCATTCTTAGCTATGTGGTGTGGGCTGGCCACTCCCCTCTCTGCCCCTTGTTCTCCTCCTCTCATGTTAGAAAGGTTTTGGGGATCAAATGAAGTAAGGTAACATCCTCACCCTCACCCCCAACATGAACCCAGCAGAGAGCTGGGAAGTGGTAACAAACAACCTTCCAGCTCAGGAAGTGGACTTTAGTACTTCCCCCTGACAGATGGGGAAATTGAGGCACAGAACTGTTAAGTGACTTTCTGAGGTCATATACCTAGAGTTGATCGGAGTTAGCTTTTATCTATGACTCTGGCTTCCTAAGTTGTGACATGCCAGGCCCCTGGTGCAATGGCTTAGGGGTGTACACCTGTGACTATGTCCCCTGTACTTTCTGGCTAGGGTCTTGTTTCATTGTCTACTTGGTCTACAGGTGAGGAAACCCTGTTCTGGGGTCTCATCCCTTGGGGACAGTCAGTCTCTTCTCAAAGCCCTGGCAGGGAGGCGCCTGCTGGTGTGATTGCTGCCTCTACCTATCCTGATTCAAGTCTACAGGACCTTGGGGAGCAGGGCTGTTGGGGCAGGGCTCAGGGTGCCTTCAGGCAGGGAGTCCTCCAAGGGCCAATGTGTGCTCTTGATCTCTGTCACAGCCTGGGTGTTTGGCTTTAGAAGAGGCCATGGGCACCTCCGAGTCCCATCCATTGCAGCCCTACATTTTCTAGGACACTAGCCCCATCCCTTCCTGGGCCTCTTGGCTTCTCCAAGAGCACCTGCTCTTGCTGAGCTCCAGGGAAGGCAAAGTGACTAGGTCACACCATCAGCTGCCACTTCTTCAGTCAAACACTTGTGGAATGCTACATGCCAGGTGCTGTAATAGGACCAGCAACAGGTGTGGTCTCTGCCCCACCAAAATGCCATTTCTTTTCTTTTCTTTCTTAAAACATTTATTTATTTATTTATTTATTTATTTATTTATTTATTTATTTATTTATTTATATTTATTTAATGTGCATTGGTGTTTTCCTGCATGTATGTCTGTGTGAGGGTGTTGGATCCCCTGGAACTGGAGTTACAGACAGCTGTGAGCCACCGTGTGGTTGCTGGGAATTGAACACAGGCCCTCTGGAAGAATAGCCAGTGCTCTTAAATGCTCAGCCATCTCTCTAGCCCCCCCTCAAATGTCATTTCTATCAGTTCAGTGACAGGAAGTCAACAAACTCATTGCCCTCTGCTGTGGTAGGTAGTTTTAGGGTTTTGGAAAAAAATAAAAATAAAAGTGGGGTAAAAGGCAGGGAGGGATGGGGGGGTGAAGGGAAACCTCCCTGTGAAGGTACCATCTGAGCTGTAGATGTTTGGGGGAAGTTTTCAGACACATGGGGCAGTAAGTGCAAAGACTTCCAGGTAGGAACAAAGCTAGAATAAACAAGATTGACCA
>NC_081425.1:79073522-79121022 GCF_949786415.1 Peromyscus eremicus
TAGGGACGCTGTATGATTGATTTTGATTTCCCTTTTCCCACTTCTGGTAGATTTTTCCTGGCCTTGGGTAGCAACCTTACATATCTACCACAAGCTGGATGGTACCTCTCCAGGTGCTTGAGGGATCCTCTCTCTCGCTCTCTTCTGTAGATGCTCACTCCACTCCTGTCCTTGACTAATCCCGTTAAGTTAATTTCTTTTCCTTTTGCCATATACTGGAAACTCTCCCAAGGCTCTAAGGTGGGGACAGTGTATAGTTCACCTGTGGCACCCCACCTCTGTTTTTGGTGCAGGGCATTGAACCCTCACACTTGCTGGGCATATGCGCCACCACCGAGTAGAACCCAGCAGCTGATCTCCCTGTTACTTGATGTTCAGCGTCTTGATGGTCCTCTCATGGATGTCACTTGCTCCCTTAGTTGTTTCGGGTGGCACCAAATCCAGTTCTCCCTCATGGAAGGAGAAGGCTGTCTCCTTTGCTTTTTTTCTTTCTTTCTTTTTTTTTTCTTTCAGCCATAGCAATGTCACAAGGAGAGGTTAGCAGTCAGGCAAGCGGCTACTACTGAGGTATGGCCTGGCTTTTCAGTTAGCAGATCTGGAGCAGACTGGAGTCTTTCACGGGACTGGCTGGCTGAAGCAGCTGTAGGGAGAAAATGTGTACCTAAGCTGTAGATTCGTCACTGTCTCCTGTTCATCTCCCTGTGCATCTTTCTACCTGTCTGTCCATCTATCTGCACGTCTGTCTGGATGTCTGGAGAGCCTTCTAGAACAAGGTCTTCCATTTGTTCTGTTCAGATGAAGTCACAAGCTGCTTTCAGAGTCTATGTCCTCACCCAGTCCTCAGGCCTAGCCTGCAGGCTGATGAGGAGGCACGCGGACATTTGCCTCTGTGGTTCTGTTGGGAAGGCAGGGTAGGGGCAGAAGAATCTTATTGTTGAGTTTGTTGTGCTGATCTGGAGCCTTGACTCCTCTTTGCTTTCCTTGGCAATCACTCTAAGAAGACGTAGGCTCCAGGACCCTTCGCTGGCTCCTGCCTCTATCTGTCTCCCTTAGCATAGGAGAGGGCTAGGCCTAAACCAGGTTTCAGAGGAACATAGCCTACTGGTGTGTGTGTGTGTGTGTGTGTGTGTGTGTGTGTGTGTGTGTGTGTGTATGTGTTGTTTTGTTTTGTGTTTTGAGACAGGGTTTCTCTGTGTAGCCCTAGCTGTCCTGGAACTCGCTTTGTAGACCAGGCTGGCCTCGAACTCACAGAGATTTGCCTGCCTCTGCCTGGGATTAAAGGCGTGTACCACCACACCTGTTCTAAAAGTGGATGTTCCCAAGGTCTGCGGGTGAGCCACCACAGCCAGGAGAGTCCAAATGCACCTCTTTCCCCACTGTGGCACTCTTCACTCGAGCTAGGGAGTGGGCAGATGCAGACATTGTTCAGACCACCTCCAGAGCGCCCAGCCCAGTCTGAATCTATTGTCTGTCCAAGGGTGGACAGTGGTACACAGGTACACCTCTGTAACAGGAGCAAAGCTTCTCGAAATGTCTGGTGGGCTGTGTCTTAGTCCACTCAGGTTGTTGTAACAAAGTATCAATAGACAGGAGGGCTTATCAATAATCAAAATTTTATCTCTCCCAGTTCAAGGTCAAGATGCCAGCAGGCTTGTGTCCGCTGATGAGGGTCCCCCTCTTGAACAGCCATCTCCTTTACAACTTCATATGGCTAAAGGGGCAGTGGGTCTCAGTGAAGCCTCTTTTATGAGGGTTCTAATTCCCAAATCACCTCACTTTCATAGACTTGGGGATTAGAATTTCAACCCACGAATTTTGTACAATACACATATATGTATTAAGTCTATTGCAAGATAGGAGAAAGTTTATATGTATTTTTATTGTGTATATAAATGTATGTGCAAATGCACATGTATGTATGTGTGCATGCTTGTGGAGGCCAGAGGCTGACCTCAGAATGTCTCTCAGTGTCATGGGGCTTGCTGATTCAGGTTGGCTGATCGTCCATCTCCCCAGCACTGGGGTTACAAGCACATCCCACCATGCCTGTCTTTTTAAGTGGGTGCTAGGGATCGAACTCAGTTCTTATGCTTGCAAGCCAAGGCTTTACCGACTGATCTATCTCCAAGAGGTGTTTTTTTTCCCCCCAAGACAGAGTTTCTCTGTGTATCCCTGGCTGTTCTGGATCTTGCTCTGTAGACCAAGGTAGCCTCGAACTTACAAAGATCTGTCTGCCTCGGCCTCCTGAGTGCATTTGTGAGAAATATTATAGATTCATTCATTCATTCGTATATCACATACTATGGGCACAGCTCCAAGGCAAGCCCACAGAGCCAGTGGCTGTGGCCTTCATGGTGGCTTCACAATCTAATGGGAGAAACAGATATTAGATAAGCATGCTATCACAAGTGTTGATTCTGGAAAAATAAATCACAGTATTGGTGTAATAGAATGAAGGTAGGACCCAGCTTAAGGTTCGTGGAGGGTAGGTGAAGGAAGACAGTAGATGTAATTCTAAACGGTCTTATTAAATAAGAAACACAGAGCCAAATAAAGAGTTAAAAGCCCAGAGATTGAGAAGTAGCCAAGAGCTAAGACCACCTTATCTTACCACTCGCTGCTGTCCTTCCCCTGAGAGAGAGACCTTCTTCCTGTGTCCTGTCTTTTTATTGCCTTTCTGTTCTGCCTTCTCATTGGCTGTAAACCTAACCATATGACTTCCTTGTCACTGTCTGTCTATACAGACCTCCAGGTCTCTATGGTTGGTACTGGAATTAAAGGTTCCGGTCACCACTAGGCTGTGTCCTTGAACACACAGAGACTCTGGCTGACGTGTGATCAGATTAAGAGTGTGTGCTACCACTACCAGATTTCTGCTTAATGGCTTGCTCTTAGCTCTGATCCCCAGCAACTTTATTAATATACAAATAAAATCACATTTCAGCACAAATAAAATATCACCATAGAAGACCCAGCATTTCAGTGAGTCCTGAGAGCCGGATGGCGATAGGGTGAGGGAAGAAACAGGCCTATGTGTTTCGGGTTGAGGTAACTCAAGTCTGAGGGTGGTGAGGTGGGCAAGAACTCAGTCCCTTCCAGGAGGTGCTAAGCCCAGCTGGAGGTGAGGAAGCTGGGGACATGTGGAGCCAAATGCTTATGAAGATGACCCTGTGTTTTATCATCCAGATTAGTGACAATTGAGAGTGGAAGAGTATTAATAATAATGTTGGGATAACAGATCACCTACTTGTAGGTCAAGGTGCAGAGTTGTATTTTATTCTTGGTGGCATGCATAAAGAATTTGGGAGCTTATTAGAGCAGACTCCCAACTTGTCTTTTGTCCCTGACATCATGACTTTGGGTGACGTAACCTTGTGGGTCTCCATTTCCTTGGCTGCACATTGGAGGCAGTGGTGACCGCTACTCATGGGGTTGATGGAAGGCAGTGGGATAAGACATGCACAGTGTTGCGTAGAAAGTAGCTGGTAATAAGAGTCAGCTTCCCTTCCTCTCTGGGAGTCCCATGGAACTGCCCACCCTGCATTAGTTCTTTTTCTTGCTGTAAGCAAATACCCAAACAGAAGCATGTAAAGAGACCAGGCAGTGGTGGCACATGCCTTTAATCCCAGCACTGGGGAGGCAGAGGCGGGCAGAGCTCAGTGAGTTTGAGGCCAGCCTGGTCTACAGAGTGAGGTCCAGGACAGCCAGGGCTGTTACCCAGAGAAACCAAACCAAAACAAAACAAAGCAACAAAAAAAAGAAGCCTGTGCTGGAGGAAGGGTTTATTTTGGCTTTGAAGGTACAGCCCATCTTGGTGGGAAAGCCACGGCAACAGGATCTTGAGGTAGCTGGTCACATTGTACCCACATCCAGGAAGCAGAGGGAGATAGATGCGTGTGGTCAGATTTCTCCTTTTCGTTCTGTGCTGGAGGGCCCAATGGAATAGTGCCGTCTACATTTAAGGTGGGTCTTTCCGCCTCCATGAACTAAATCTAGACAGTCCCTCACAGGCTTGCCCACAGGCTTGTCTCTGAGGTGATTCTAGATCCTGTCACGTTGACAGCAGACCACACACCCCTCTAGGCCTAGCTGTCAGGTTGTAGGAGTTTTGCTGCTCCTGGTACGCTCCCGCCAGAAGGCAGTTTTGCATTGAAAAAGCTTGAGGTTTAAATGAAGTGCCAAATATAATTTGGCAATACTAAGAATTAATTATTAGAAAAGCCACGAGCTAGCTCTGAGTGGGAAGGTGATGTCTACCCACCGGGAGGGACCTTCACGGGTACTCCATGATAGATGGGGACAGGCCAGTGTTTTGCATGTCCACTGTGGATCCCACCCTGGGCCCTCAGAATCAGGCCTCCTTGAGGAGTGCCTCAGGGGTGGGTGTGTAGGAGGGAGAAGAATCCTTCCCTAGGGGCCTGCCTGGGTGACTCCAGCGTCTGTCAGCTGCAGACACACTTGTGGCTGGTGTCTGTCCTTCCCCTTTAAGAGAAGTAAAGAAGTTCCTGCTAGGGTGGTGGGGGAGTAGGAGAGATGTAGGCCAGAGGGGAGACCACATTCGTCTCCATGACAAGCCAAGGACAAACGGCCAGCCTGGAGCATTCCGGAGCAGGGCCAGCAGGTCCCTTGGTCCTCTGGCTTTGGGGACCAGAGTAATGTTGGAGAGGAGAGCTGTGTGTGGGGCGTAGGCAGCTGGACATGGAAAGTAGGGGAAACAACCCAGGTTCACAGCCCCCAACCTATCCTGGGCCCTCTACTGCCCCTTTGGAGGAGTCTGGGTTTAATTTTCTGGTCAGTGTGACGAGGAGGAGGAGCAGGAGAAGAAAGGAGCGGGTTGAAGCTCTAATTCGGTCGGCTGGGATCTGTCACTCAGCAAACAGCCGCTGAGGAGTCGGGGCAGCTTCAGCTGTAAGCAGCCCATGATTTATGGACACTGAGTGAACTCCTGCGGCAGAAACCAGCTTGGAGATCAGAACAGCAAGAGGGATTTTTTTTTTTTTTTTTTTTTTTGGCAGGAGACAGGGTCTGCATTTTCCTCATTCATGCCAAACTGCTTTGCACGGCAATTAGCTCTGTCCTCATTTAGTCCCCAGCCCCAAAGGGTAATGGAAGTCATATATCATCTTCAAGGCTGCTAATTATTGAGCTCCCTTACAGGTAGCTTTGTAACTGTGAGAAGGGCCTGTCGGCCTGATATTTATTACTCCTCCAATAAGTAAGCAAAGAGGGGGGCAGGGAGCTGAAGGGAAGGAAGACAGGGGTGGGGAGGGGAACGACTTTTCTGAAAGACCGCCCAACCCCAGCCAGGGATCTCTGACGTCCCTCTGCCAAGGTGCTCATCAGAGGGCGGACATCTTTATTCTGTAGAGCTTTTTTTTTTCACGCTGTAGGAATCAGTGTGTCCCTAGGGCTGGGAATGGTAAGGGAGAGACCTGGGCGGGGAACAAGCCGAGGGTGGGGAAGGGGACGAGGTAAAGTGACAGCGCGGAGGGGACAGAGTGGAACGGAACCTCTGTCCAGCTCCAGAACATTCTTCTGAGGTTCCTGGCCTGCTGGGCGGGGATGGCAGGGGTGAGTGAGGACTTTGGGGCTGGGTTTGGTCATGTCTGTTCTTTCAAAGGATGGGGTGTGTAAAGGTAATACTGAGAAGGTGGTTGTCTGCGTTATAGGCTACACCGGGAGTTTCCGTGGTCATGAGTGACTAAGGGGCAGATCTGTTCTACCCAGATGGACTTAAAAACTATAATCATCATTATCCAGGGTAACTTATGGCTGTTTTTAAACAGAATACAGTTAAAGCAAGAGAAAAAAAATGCCAATATTTAGTTAACATCAGAGACTACACTCAGTACTCAACCTGGGAACAGTACTTGCTGAGTGTGTGCTCAATCAACATACCTGTCATATACCATTCTAGGTATGATGATAATGGTGATCAAGATGGATGGATAAGATTGTTTCCTTCATGCTGTTTCAAGTCTCATCAGATGCTGGACACTGGCTGACATGTAGGGAGTGCCCAATCCTTGGCCAAGATCACTGCCATTCCCTTTCTATCTTGTCTGTAGTGATGTCTCATAGCCCCTTCCCATCTGCCAGAGCCCTGCACAGGGGGCTGGGGCACAGGCACGTCCACCTGACATGTTTATAAGGAGACGCTGCTGAGGCCCCACAGCTTGGCAGTTCAGGGTAGCTGTGCTTGCTATTACAACCCCTTTCATGGTCCTTAACCTTATGACAAGATGTTAATGATGGCATCTCATGTATGGAGGCTCCAGCTGAAGGGACATGATCCTGGGTTCTTCAAGAAGATTGCTGGAAGGATGCTGAACAGGTCCACGGGACTCCCCACCCCCATCCCTCTACCTCTATGTGGTCAGAAGTGTTGTTCTTCACAGATGGCTTCTGGGCCTTATGGAGAACCTGTCCCCTCTTTGTGTTTCTTGTAGCGATTACTTATCAGGTGGCTGCCACTTGGCACCTACCATCTGTCCTGTAACTCTTTGACTCAGGGACATGCCAGTGCCCTGCCATCATGCCTCTCTCCACTCCAGGCATCTCCTCCCAATATCTGAACTAATACTGAGGAGTCTCTTCTTCCCATCCTCCAGTGGCCACTGTTTGCCAATCTTGGAGGACAGATTCATTTTTGCTACATATCTTTTCCTCTCTCTTGGGACTCTTTCTGTTTTTTTTCCTCTCCTCTAAATCACCCCTTTCCTTGGTCTTAATTCCACTTCCCGTTCAGCCTCCCATTCCTGTTGCTCACTCTCCTCCCCCCACTTACCAAGAGCCAGACTTGATGGTACTTTTTGGACCTCTGAGTGAAGACTGAACAACTTGTCAGAGAGAAGATGAGTGGCCTCTTATACAAACAGCACTCATACCCTTTTCCCTCCTTGGACCGGTCTGTGCCAACTTTGATATCTCCCCATCCCTTCTTCACATTAAGGCCTCAGATGCCAAAACTTATCCTCACATCCATATCCATCACTTAGATCCATCCTTGAGCCTAGTTAAAAGTTCCCAGGGAAGGGGCTCTAGTTGTCCAAGCTGGGGACCCATGTTTCACCCAGAGCCATTGACTGCTGAGAAGATGAGGCAATGTGATGGGTCTTGTGGGGCCACCTGCCCACTGTCAAGAGGAAGGAAGAGGAGATGCTGAGCAAGGGAAGGATAACTGCACTGCAGATTGGAAGGATGGCCAGACATGCTAGCACCGGTGAGATGTGTGAGTTTTAGTTACTTTTCTATTACTGCGAGGAGACACCACGATCAAGGCAACTTATAGAAAAAATAGTTTATTAGGGGCTTGCTTACAGTATCGGAGGATGAGTCCATGATCATCGTAGCTTCAGAGCATGGAAGCAGGCACATAGGCATGGTGCTGGAGCAGTGGCTGAAAGCTTACATCTGATTCACAAGTATGAGGCAGAGAGAGAGAGAGAGAGAGAGAGAGAGAGAGAGAGAGAGAGAGAGAGAGAGAGAGCGCTAACTGGGAATGGCTGGGCTTTTGAAACCTCAGAGCCCACCTCAGTAACACACCTCCTCCAATAAGACCACACCTCCTAGTCCTTCCCAAATAGTTCCACCAACTGGGGACCAAGCATTCAAATATATGAGCCTATGGGGGCCAGTCTCATTCAAACCACCACAGCATGGAAGCATTAGATTCAAACATTAGTAAACGTGCCCCACAAGAGATTGTCTCAAGAGAATGACAGCATTTAAAGCACGGCCTTTGTACATTTGTGTACATCAGGATTACTTCTTGTACAAAAGTTTCCAGTGTGGTGGCTCTAGCTGAGATCTGGCCAGTGTTCCTCATCCAGTACTGGACAGAAGAAACAAGGAAAGAGTTGGGTACACTATCAACATATCTGTCACATACCATTCTAGGTATGATGCCAGTGCTAATCGAGATGGACGAGATCTTTTTCCCTCACACAGGAAGTGCCCAATCTGAGTGAGTGTGTCTGGACTTGGGACCCCAGAGCTCTGAGATGATGGCGAGGCTCACTGGTGGTGAGGCTATGAGTTCCAGAGTGCCACACCGTCTTCTCTTCCTCTGGAGAATACTCAAACTATCAGCTCCCCTATGGCACGTGAATACATTGGCTTCATTTCCATCACTCCTGGTGGGTTGGTTGAGTGCCAAAGCTTGCCTTCTATGTTGTGAGCTTTCTACATGCTTCTGCTTAGAGAAAGAGGTGGTGTGAGACCTATGATAATACGGGACACTTTTCCACAGGGAGTTGGGTCAGTATGGAGGGTTAAGATTTCAGATTTTGACGGCGTGGGCAGGGTCTACATGAGTACCACATACAGAAATGTTGCTTTCTCAACTTTCCTGTGGATATGAGTTTCTTACTTCCCAGGCACCTGTGTCTTCTCTGTGATATGTCTGTTCAGGGGACAACAGGGGACTGTGTGGCTAGCCTGGGTCTGGTCTGGGTTTGTCTGCAGCAGCCTGCTTAAGCACCCCTCCCAAGTTGTCCCCAAGTCTAGCTCCTGTGCGAGTTTCCATGGTGGGGGATAAAGAGTGACAGATGGGCTCAGGGTTCTGAAAGGAGGGCCTCGGGGCAGGGGTCCTCCCTCCCTGCTGGCATAGCTCTTACATCCTTAATTCTACCTCATGAGCAAGAGAAGGTTTGTGAGTCTAGAAGAGCCAGAAACAGGGGCTGTTATCTAGAGGCAAGGCCTAGATTTTAACTCAGGATAAAACATGGCTGGAGAGGAAGTCATCCTGGAGGTAGAGAGGCCCAACCCAGGGGACCCAGTGGAGGGTAACTCAGACACTAGTGGGCTCTGGCCCCTTATCTGCCTCATTGTGACCAAAGACCTCTGACAGTGGCCATCTTGCTCAAACTGTTTCCATGACCCTTGCTGTGTAGAAAGCCATTCTAAACTCTTTTATGGGACAGGGGAGATGGCTCACTAGAGTGCTATGTAAGCATGGGGACCTGAGTTTGACCCCCCAACACCCACAAGAAAAGCTGGGCACACTGGGGTGTACCTATAATCCTAGCATTAGAGACAGGGAGGTCCTAGGGGCTCTTGGACCATTGGATCTAGCCAACTGATGAGCTCCAGGCTCAGTGAGAGACTCTGTCTCAAAAAATAAGGCAGGAAAGTAATTGAGGAAGACACCTAACATTGACCTCTGACCTTCACATGCATACCCCCCACCTAACACTGACCTCTGACCTTCACATGTACACACCACACACCTAACACTGACCTCTGACCTTCACATGTATACCCCCTACATCTAACACTGACCTCTGACCTTCACATGTACACCCTCCACACCTAACACTGACCTCTGACCTTCACATGTACACCCCCCACATCTAACACTGACTTCTGACCTTCACATGTACACTCCCACCCAACACCGACCTCTGACCTTCACATGTACACCCTCCCAACACTGACCTCTGACCTTCACATGTACACACCCCTACATCTAACACTGACCTCTGACCTTCACATGTACACCCCCCACATCTAACACTGACCTCTGACCTTCACATGTACACCCTCCCAACACTGACCTCTGACCTTCACATGCACCCTCCCCCTGCAACACACACACACTGTGTCCACAGTTCTTGTGGGTCAGAAATTTGGACAGGACATAGTAGATTGTTTTGTTTTTGAAGTCTCACCTGGGCCAAATTAAAGACCAGGAAGGGCTTCATGGATGGGCCTGGGATCATCTGGAAAAGTCTTTATTTGCTTCTTTTCTTTTTAAATTTAAATTTTTATTTTTTTGAGACAGGTTCTCACTATGTAGCTCTGGCTCTCTTGGAACTCACACTGTAGGCAGGCTGGCCTTGAACTCCAAAGATCCACCTGCCTCTGCCTCCTAAGTGCTGGGACTAAAGGCGTGAGACCAGCGATTTTTAAATTTTTTCAGTTACATTTACTTATTGTGTGTATGGTATGTGTGTGGAAGTCATAGGGCAATTACAGAATCAGCTTGCTTTTTCTATCCACCATGTGGGTCCCAGGGATTAAACTGAGGTCATCAGGCTTGGCTGCAAGCACCTTTACTCACAGAGTCATCTTGCCATCTCTGGTCATTATGAGTGCTGCTGCTGACTAAATCTCCATTCACTTTGGGTGTCTGATGTCCCAGATGTAGGCTAGGACCTTGGCTTGTCTGGGGCTGGGGGTTGGACACTTCTGTGGGTCTCTCCATGTGCATACTCTGTGAGTCAGTCTTTCTCACAGCAGGGTGGCTGGGTTGTAGAAGCATTTCCAGACAGCCACCAGAAGCTGCATAGCCCTTTGAATCCAGCCTTAGAAGTCATCTGGTGTCACTATTCCCATGCTCTATTTGAGCATGGTTAGCCAGAACCAGGATGAGGACATGTCCATTCCCCTTCGTGGGGGAGAGGCAGGCTGTACAGAATGGACGTGTGTGGGCTGGGAGGAGGTATTGTTGTCATAGTCAGAAACTTTCCAGCCTTGCTGGAAAGTCCCCTGACCACAGCTGTACCAGGAAGGTGAGGGGGGCTGGTCACACCCACTGCACTGTTCACACCTCACAACTGAGTGTCACCGAACTGAAAACATCTATTCAATGTAGGGTCTCATCCTGTGACATCCATCTAGTCTCTGCTTGAATATCTGCAGTGATGTGGAGCTCAGTACCTTTCAAAGAGCTGGTTCCAGTTGCTCGTGGTTGGAAATGTCAGGAGACCCTTAGGAGGAGAGGAACGCTGCCTCTCCTGTGAGAGCTCTCTTGACTCCGGGTCAGCCTCCCCTTGAGTGAGGGGCCGTGAGGATGAGAGAGAACAAAGGAAGCTGAGTGCCAGCTGGGCCTGGAGGGTTCAGCCATCCCATGGGAAGCAAGCTCACACCAGTCCCCCCGGAATCCCGTCCAGGTGCTGATGGAGATGGGTTCCCCTGGGCCTGCTCTTCAGCACCTCCGGCTGCATTTATGGTTTCTCAGAATTCTTTTTTCCTCTAGGCCTTCCTACTCCTCAGCAGGGATTCTTTCATGCCCTCAGTAAAAACTCCTGACACACAGCAGGCACTCAATAAATAATTGTGTTTTTGGGTTTGTTTGTTTTTCCTTCCTCTTAGACATAGGGTCTTGCTAGCAACCCAGATTGGTCAGGAACTTGCCCAAACCTTCCTGCCTCAGCCTTATTAGAGTTTCAAAAATGCACCATCATGTCAATTTCCCTCTCTGCCTGCTCATGTTTGTCTGTCTATCTCTCTTCCCCACTCTCCTCCTCTCTCCTTTCCTCTTCTTCTCTCCCCTCTTCCCCCTCCTCAGGAGTCTTTTATTTATTTATATTTTATGCATGAGTGTTCTGCATGTATACCTACATACCAGAAAAGTACCATGTGGTTTCTGGGAATTGACCTCCGGACCTCCGGAAGAGCAGCCAGTGCTCTTAACCACTGAGCCCTCTCTCCAGCCCTGCTCCTTGAGATTCTTAAGACATTATTTGAATGTGACACTACGTGGCTCATCATTTTATTATTATTATTGCTATTATTTTCAGAAGTGACGTCACACAAGGCTAGCTCGTGTTAAGCTTGCAGTTAACTAAAATTCCTGATTTTTTTTTCCGCTTCTGTGCGGCACAAGGTCTCTCCCATGTGACCTGGGATTTTGTCATCTGAACAGAACTGGAATGAGGACAAAGATCCAGAGGTCCACTGACCCCCAAAAGAGCATCTAAGATAAAATCGGGCTGGCTGGGCATGCTCAGCTATTTGGGAAGCTGAGGCAGGAGGATTACTTGATCCTAGGAGTTTGAGGCCAGCCTGAGAAACACAGTGAATCCTGTCTTGCGGATGGAGGGAGAGTGGTATCTGAAGAGTGGGAAGTAGATGGAGGGTCAGATTGTTGGGAAAGAATATTCTTGGTGTCACACAAAGAAGAACCTGAATAAAGCAAAATTAAGTAAACTGGTAAGGCCTCTTTTTTATTTTTTATTTTATTTATTTATTTATTTATTTATTTATTTATTATTTTTGTAAAAACTTTGTGTCTTGACCCAAACTTGGCTAGTAAGCAGCTTACATGTCTTATATTCATAAGGGGGAAGCTTGGCTGTTCCTCATTGGCTGAGGTCCTGATTGGCTAATTTGGAAAGCAAGCGAGGGAAGGGAAGGGGAGGGGGAAGGGGTACTGGCTACTTGGGGGAGAAGTTTCAGGAATACAACAGGGCTTTGTGTAAACAAAATGTCTATGGTGGGGGAGATTAAAATATTTGCATAAAAGTTTTATAAGATGGGAGCTGTTTAAAAGATTTGCATAAAAGTTTTATAAGCTAGAGGAGATTAAAGATTTGCATAAAAGTTTTACAAGGTAGGGGATATTGGCCCTTGGTGGGCTTGTCATCCATCGTTGGTAGAAAAAAAAAAATCTCCTCACAAACTTGTGCCTGGCTTCCTGCTGGGCTGGCACAGGGGTGGGGGTGGGGGGGATGGGTCAGGTGGTTTTGTGCAGAGGCTGGGATGACCATCACTTATCCCTGCCCTTCTTGATTGGGAGAGGAACAAATTAGGCAGTGAGAAGGGCCATTTCTTCAGAGGGGCTCAGCAATCCATCACTCGGGCTGGATTGGAGAGCATCTTGATCCGGGTATACAGCTGTTCAGCCTCGCTGCCTGGTAGGGATGGTGCAGGTGGATCTTACAGGAGAGGACTGTCTGTAACCTTCTCTACTCTGTGTACCAGTGGTCTTATTTATGTTCATTTACAATAAAAAAATCATTTATGAATAATAGATGGATCCTCCTAAAGTTGGCCTGTCCCCCAGCCTCTCGTATGCAGACTTTCTCAGCTTACAAGGAAGAGAAATCAAACTGAATCTAGGATGGCTTGACATGAAGCAGGCTCCAGCACTGATAAGATACAAAGACCAGACGGGTCAGTGGGACCCATCACCAGTGGGCTTCACTGGAGGCCTCATTTGTGCTAGTATAGATTGGTTTCTTGCAGGCAGTAGCCATGGCACTGGAAGCTCTGGACATCACAGCCTTGCAATACTCAACCCGAAAGGTCTGAAGATGGGCTGAGGAGGTATCTCAGCTGATAGAGCACTTACCTGGCATGCATGAAGCCCTGGTCTTGGACTGCATAAAACTGGGTATGGTGACATGTAGTTGGTTGTTTTTTATTCTTTACCTTTTGTTCTTTAATTTTTGGGGGCCTGCCACCCAGCTCCCAAGTAAATCACACATAGTCTTATTCTTTCTTATGAATGCCCTGCCTTAGCTTGGCTTACTTTTGCCTCCTTTTTTTTTTTTTTTTTAAACTTAAATTATCCCATCTACCTTTTGCCTCTGGGATTTTACCTTTCTCTACTTCTGGATATCTTTCCTTCTTATTCTCTGTCTGGCTGGGTAGCTGGGTGGCTGGTCCCTTCTTTTCTCCTTCTCCTTCTTTTGCTCCTCAATCCTCTCCTCCCAAATTTCTTCTTCTATTTTTTCTCTCCACTTATCAGCCCCACCTATCCTTTCTCCTGCTTTGCTATTGGCTATTCAGCTCTTTATTAGACCATCAGGTGTTTTACACAGGCACAGTAACACAGCTTCACAGAGTTAAGCAAATGCAACATAAAAGAATGCAACACATCTTTGCATCATTAAAGAAATGTTCCCCAGCATAAATGAATGTAACACATTCTAAAATAATATTCTACAGCAGTGACGCATGCCTGTGATCTCAGCACTCTGGAGGTAGGGGCAGGAGGACCAGAAGTTCAAGGTCCAATTCCCTCCCCTGCCCTAGACAAAGTTTCTCTGTGAAACAGCTCTGGCTGTTCCAGAACTGACTTTGTAGACCAGGCTACCCTGGAACTCACAGAGAACCACCTGCCTCTGCTTCCCAAGTGCTGGGATTTAAGGTGTGCGCCACCATGCCCAGCCAAGGTCAATCTTGAACAGAAGATACGTGAGACTTTGTCTCAAACAACAATGACCACCACAACAATAACAATTTGTCTTGAAGGGATTGAAAAGTGTGCCTCTCAGAACCAGTCTATAAAACTCTAGAGAAGGTCTACAATTTGCTTTGCGTGAGTCATATGATTATCCTCGGGTCCATCATTTTGGCAGGAAGATGAGATAAAATGATTGACTAGGCCCAAGTCATACATCTTTTCCAGTGGCTGGCTGCCTCACAGTCATGTCTGGATGAAAAACATCCAATGAAAGCAGGCATTGGGCTAGGATTAGGCAAGTAAGAACTGAAGCTGTGCTGTCTCCTGGGATCCACCTGGTGTAGCATACATACTTCTCCCTCCTACCGCCTCGTTCTCCTGCGTGTCCTTCAGCATCAGCCTCCACTTCCCCCCTCAGCATTTATGTATATGGCTCCAAATGGCTTCCCCAACCCCAGACACCACATGGCTTTTAGGAACCCAATGCTGCCTGTGGCTGAGTTCATATTTCAAGGAAGAGGGAATCCAACTGGCTGCAGAGATGGGCACTACTTCTTAATTACTGTTATTGATTTTGTTCTGCTGGAGATGGAGAGATAGGTGTTAAATAAATACCGGACTGGTCATCAGTGGTAAAGGATATTGTTACATGGTTCAAACATGGCCTGGAAAGATCCATTTCTAAGAGAAGGGGCCGAGGGTGAGGCAGGTGCAGAACTAGGCAGCTTGCTAATCGCAGGGACTCAGAGGACTACGACACATCTTGTGGGCACGTCCTCAAGTAGCTTCACATCTAATTTGACAGGTGAGACATTTACTGGGGCCAAAGGTCACAGGGTATCAGAGGAGGGTGAGGTCAGTATGGGGCAGGCGGTTAAAATGACATTGACCTCCAAGGAGGCAGAGAGGAAGGGAAAAGGCATTCTGCAGGTCAGAGTCCAGGGGTTCAGGAGCTGACCTCTCCGCCTCCTCCAAAAACACCAGTCTGCTTGGATGATCCGGAATGGCCTAGTCTTTTCCATTCACTGTCTGTCTGTGTCTGGTTCGTGTATAGGCTATCAGCAGTTTTCATGACTTTTTTGAAAGTCAAGAAGTTTATTCCCTGCTAAAAAGCTAAGAATGGGGACACAAATAAACAAAAATCGCTCGCTCCCCTTCCAACCTCCAAGGTTTAAAGCAGGCCAATAACCCTCTGCATTTGGAGACTATAAACTAATACATGAAAGGCCTCGGGCAGGGACGTCCACTTTTATTTTATGGTCCAGGAACGTTCTGGACTTGCCCAAGGCCTCAAAGCTGGGACTGGAATGAAGTGTCTGTCTGCCAACTCCTGGATGACCGCTGGAGAATGGGCCTGGCCAGTCTCTGTGTGAAAGGTGTGGGGGACACCCCACCTTACAGAGTGGGTAGAGACCGGGCCTAGGGTTGTTTGGGTTCAAGCCAAGTCCCGAGCGGCTGAGAAGCCTCCGGCGTCTTGTCAGCGAAGGGGCGGAAGGTCCATCCAGTGTCTTATCTGGACAGACATCCTTTCCTGCTGGAGAAAAAGGAAGTGAGAGTTGTTTCTCCGCTGTTTCTGTCCTTTCGGACAGATAAGAATTCAGATGTCCCCAGATAATCAGCGGGCCACAGTACTACGAAAGGGGCCTTTGTCCAAGTCACACAGGGCGCTGGGGGTCTTGGGGTCACTGGTCCCAAGCGCCCGGCTTTGGATTTTGATACAATTTCCAACACACGGTGATTTGTATTCAGTCTCATGACCTGAAAGCCATAATTGCAAATGCTGTAAGCTCAAAGCCTTCCTTCACACTTCTTGTCACCACTGTGGTGTCTCCTCATGGTGTCACTCATGGGCTGCCTCACTAAAATGTCAGGGGCCCAAACCTCACTTGACCTCAGAGAGGCCCTGAAGGCAAAAAAAAAAAAAAAAAAAAACAAAAAAAAACCAACACAGGAGGGCAGAGGCCCCAGAGGAGGGGTCCTGAGGAAGGAAGAGAGAGCCTGGCAAGGAGGACAGAGGGGTGGCTGGGTGGAAGAGGAGGGAGCCGGGGAGGCGGGTGAGGGCCATGGAGAGGGCCCCTTGTCAAGGTTCTATCTGCATGATGATTGATGCGGGCCTGGGTTTTTCTGTCAGCCTGTCAGGGCGCAGGAATGTTTAATGTTCTCATTATTGGTTACGCTGTTGTGTATATTTCTCTGTCAGCACCACGGACCCAGCTGAACTGGCAGAGCACTTCAAAGGCCTGCGGGTCATTCATCATCCCCATGACGCCCAGGCAAACGCTCAGCTTCAGCTCCGCGCCAGGGATTTGTTATGACTTGCAAGCCGGCTGACAGACAGGGCTATGGCAAGGAGGGGACAGGGGCTGCAGAAGGCCCCCCCTCCCAGCCTTTTTTTTGTCGCTCTGGACTCAGGGCAGTGCCCCCGTGCCTCCGGGACCAGCCAGGGGTGACCCTCCAGCGCATGTGTGTTAGGTCAGGAGTGTGGGATGAACCCCAGCGAGGGGCTCCCTGGAGCATTGCCAGTCCACTCCCTGCAGCCCCACTTTCCTCTGGATATATAGTGGTATCCACCCCCCACCCCAAAGTTATTCTGAAGTTGGGTGGTGGTGGTGAGGGGAACCCAAACTTGCGCAGGGCCAGGGAGGGTTTGGGGGGCAGGGAGAGCCGGGAATATGGAGGCTTTGTTCCCTTTCCCAAGCCTGACATGATTAATCGTTTTCTTCTGATCTAATTTTGGAACATGAAAAACAGCACATTTGTCTTGAAGAAAAATGATGTGCCGAACTGCGCAGATGGAAATTTCGGGCAATGAGAAAGATTAAAGTGAAACCCCACTCCTTAGACCTAATCATGAGTTGTAGATTATTCTGTCGGCCCAGCCAGATGGTAGCTCTGATTCCACAGCCCCTTCTTATATTAATGAATACTAGACTGTTATATTTGACTTAGGTAAGTGAAATGTCTATCAGAGCTAATGGGCTGCCAGCCAGCATAACACATGTTGTAGCGCTAAGGGTCCTTGCTGCATTTTTCATGTTTTATACTAATGTAGAACATTTTGTTTCCTACTGGTTTTCATCATTGTCACTGTTTGCTAAATATTTTCACATGGAAAGGGTGGGGGAGGGAGGCAGAGTCAGGAGGAAAAAGAAGTCCCCCCCCCCAAACTTGTGTCCGAAGCTAATTTCCTCCTGTTGGGCTTGGCTATAACTCTGCAAGTAAAACAGTCACCCCGAGCAATGCGTACAGGAACTCAATAGTAACGTGATTAAGTCCCTAGTCAAGGAGACTACACTCGACTCTATGTTAACAAACCTAATTATAGCCCCGTGGTGATAAATTGGGCCCAGGTCCTTGCTGCATATCTCCGAGGTCACGTACAAAGAGCGGTCTGACCATCTCTCGATCCTGGGGGAGAGAATTGTCCTGGAAGGTATCCCAGGCCCAGTATGGCACAGGGGCTGTTCCTCTCTAACCCAGTTGTCCAGTCCCTGGGGAGAGTGAATAGATGCCAGGCAGCTTTCAGAGAAGAAGGTCAGAGATGTGAGTAAGGGGCTTTGGGCTTTTCTGCAGTTGGGGGGGGGCACGTGTTATCTCTGCTGCCCCCTACCCCCACAGCAGTGGTTCCAGGCAGGTCTCTGAGTTGGAGACTGCCCTGGACCAAGCAGAAGATGGCTCAGACCTGCCGCCTTCCTCCAGCCTTCTCTGAACTGGAGAGACTCAGAAAGACTTGTTAAGGAGGAAATCCATACTTCCTTCCTTAAGAAGGACCCATCCTGGTGGGCATGGCATCCTGGAGAATGGGGAATCCTGGAGGTGGAACCTGAAAGCGGTTTGGGGACAGATGAGATGGGATTGAGGGACATCTTCAAGGGATGCTGTCCTGAGAAAAGAACGGAAAGAAATCCATAGCCGTGAACATCACAATAGTCAGAGCAAGGTCTTGGCTGGCAATAGGTGGTCTCTCCATCTCCGCAGCCTCTCCAGCCTCATTTCTCACCTGTCCTCAACTGTGAACCCCACACTTCTGCTTCATGAACCTTTTATGTGTCCCCAGGAGTATTAGGCTCTTTCAAAACAACGTGCCTATGCTCTTTTTATTTCTGTCTCTCTTCCTCTGGCTTCTTTCTCTGGAAACCCTCTGCACATCCTTCAAGATCCAGCTGCTGAGTCTCTAGACCACTGGTACGGTTTGGCTGTGTATCATCCCCATGAGCTCCCATGTTGCATACTTGGTGCCCAGCTGGCGGTGCAGTGTTGGGAGGCTCTGGAATCAGGAGATGGAGTCCGGCTGGAGGAAGTAGGCCACTTTGAGCATGCCTTTAAAGGCTGTGGCTGGTCCCTACCTCCATTTTCAGTCTGGCTTCCTGTCCACCACAGGGTGCATAGCTTCCTCCTGCACGTTCTCCTGCTGCCACCATGGTTTACCAAGTTGGCGGGCCCAGAAACAGGACCTGAGTGACCCTGAAGGAAGCCTTCTGAAATTGAGCTGAAACAAGTCTCCTTTAACTTGTTTCTGTCAGGAAACTGGTCACAGCGACGAAAGAGGAACCGATAACACCAAAGTAACGTCAATGTGGGCTTGCTAAGCATTAAACAACTTTTAATGTTTACTGTTTGGGAAGCAGAGGTGGGCGGATCTCTGTTAGTTTGGTTTGAGGTAAGCCTAGTCTACATAGCAAGTTTGAGGCTAGCCAGAGTCCCATGGTGAGACTATGTCTCAACAAAAAATGTATTTGTACTGCCCATATACATTGGACTTGGTGTTTGTTTTCTTTCTTTCTTTTCTTTCTTTCTTTCTTTCTTTCTTTCTTTCTTTCTTTCTTTCTTTCTTTCTTTCTTTCTTTCTTTTCTTCCTTCCTTCCTTCCTTCCTTCCTTCCTTCCTTCCTTCCTTCCTCTCTCTCCCCTTCTTTCTTTCTTTCTTTCTTTCTTTCTTTCTTTCTTTCTTTCTTTCTTTCTTTCTTTCTTTCTTTCTCTCTCTCTCTCTCTCTCTCTCTCTCTCTCTCTCTCTCTCTCTCTCTCTTTGGGGAGGGTGCAGTGTGAGAGGGTGGACCTGGGAGGAATGAGAAGTGAGTACGATCAGGGTGTGTTATGTGAAATTCTCTGCTGGAGAGATGGCCCAGAGGTTAAGAGCACTGGCTGTTCTTCCAGAGGTCCTGAGTTCAATTCCCAGCAACCACATGGTGGCTCACAACCATCTGGCTCTCTCTTCTGGCCTGAAGGGATACATGCAAGCAGAACACTGTATACATAATAAATAAATAAATCTTAAAAAAAGAAATTCTCAAATAATGAATAAAATATTATGTTGGGGAAAATGTTTATCAGCATATATTGATTATACATAATGGGTTTCATTATGATATTTTCATGCACCTATATAATCTTCACCTTGGACCATCTTCACTCCATTACCCTTTCTTATCTCCACTCACTCCTCCTTCTAAGTGGTCTCCTTATGTTTTGATATCTTTTGTGTGTGTGTGTGTGTGTGTGTGTGTGTGTGTGTGTGTCTCAGTGAATTTCATTAGGGTTGCTTACAGGAGTACGAGTGAGAGGTTATTTACAGAAGCATGGTTATCTTACAGAAGTTAAGGGCGCTTCTTGCTCTTCCTGTGTTTAGTTCCCAGCACCCACTTGGGAGACTCACACCCACTTATAACTCCGCTTCAGTTTTAAAATGTATATTTATTTATTTGTGTGTGTGTGTGTGTGTGTGTGTGTGTGTGTGTATGTGTGTGTGTGTGACATGCAAGTGCAGACACCCATGGAAGCCAGAAGAGGGACCTAGATGCCCTAATAAAACTCACTGGGAGACACAGAGAGAGGAGGTGGGAGAAGCTATCAAGGGACGAAGAGGACCAGCTGGAAAGAAGCTGCACCGCTGAAGTAAATTGGCTGCCTAAAGATGCTAAGGGAGGGGTGAGACCTCGGGAGCCTCTCTCCGACAGCTACTGCATCAGTTAAAGATTGTTTCGGCTTGTGGTTTCAGAGGAAAGAGTCCATCACGGTGGGGAAAGCATGGCAACAGGCTGCCGGAAGCTGAGGGATCACATTCTCATCCACACACAGGAAGTAGAGAGAATGAACAGGAAGTGAGAATAGGTTATAAACTCTCAAAGTCAGCATCGAATGACATACTCCCTTCCTACAAGGGTGCACCTCCTAAGGTTCCATAACCTCCCCAAACGGTGCCGCCCACTGGGGTCCAAGTACTCAAATACATGAGCCTATGGGGGCATTTTTCATTTAAACCACAGCAGCTACCCTTAACTCCCTATAACTTCTCAGGGAGGAATGGGCCTTCACGAGTCTCTCCCCTCTCAGTGACATGATGTCTGTTTTGTGCAGATCTCGCCACGGTCTCTTTGACTAGATTCCTGTGAAGCACAAAAATGTTGCACTGAAAAATGTCTGTTTTCAAGTCTTTCCCTGCATTCTTCCCTTCCTCTACTCTTAACCCTGTGTTCATTCCAGAAACACGCATTGAGAGCAGCACTCGTGTGCCCGGTCTCACTCTCTGAAACACGCATGGAGCAGCTCCCGTGTTTGAGGTCTCACTCTCTGAAACACGCATGGAGCAGCACTCATGTTTGAGGTCTCACTCTCTGAAACACGCATGGAGCAGCACTCATGTTTGAGGTCTCACTCTCTGAAACACGCATGGAGCAGCAGTCATGTGCCCGGTCTCACTCTACACACCGGGGGTTCAGGAATGTACAGACTCCCTGCCCTCTGAGGTGACCTTTATAGTAGCTCTGGGTGGCGGCACCAATGAATTGGGTGCTGCTTGTTATTTAAATAGAACATGTGGCATTCTTTCTTGAAGAACAGAAAGTCTCTCAGGCTAACTCTGGGAATGGGGATTATTCTAAGAGGATGGCAAAGGAGGAAGACGGGAACCCCAAGGGGCCAAGAGCAGCTCTGTAGTCCAGACTCTCAGCTTCTGTAACCTATGACTGGCTCATTCATTGTCCTTCCCAGTCCTTAAGGCAATAAAAACAAAACAAACAAACAAAGAAAAAAAACCTTCTTAGGGTATATGAGATACCCTAGAAAAGTATATGTATCTCATGAGTACAGATCAAGAAATGATCATAAACTAGAATTCATGACAGCAAGGCCCCAAACCAGACACTCCAGTACCTTATATCACATGATCCTTTTGTTTCAGTTTTAAATTTTATTTTTATTTATTTATGTGTTTCTGTGTGTGTGTGTGTGTGTGTGTGTGTGTGTGTGTGTGTGTGTGTGGCCACCCACCCACAGAAGCCAGAAGGGGGCAATAGATCCCCTAGATCTGGAGTTGTAAGTGGTTGTGAGTCTCTCAAATGGGTGCTGGGAACTGAACACAGGTCTTTGGAAGAGCAAGAAGTGTCCTTAATTTCTGAACCATTTTTCTAGCCCCCTTTGTTTCATTTTTTTTTTTTTTCTTTTTTAAATTTTTCAAGACAGGGTTTCTCTGTGTAGTTTTAGAGCCTGTCCTGGATTTCACTCTGCAGACCAGGCTGGCCTCAAACTCACAGAGACCCACCTGGCTCTGCCTCTCAAGTGCTGGGATTAAAGGCTTGCGCCATCACTGCCCGGCTTTCATTTCTTATATATAAAAAACTCAATCCAACTTCCCCTAAAATTTATCCTTTTTTTTAGTGGCTTTACTTTATAAAAAGTGCAAATATGGAACAAGATCCTTTTGTTTTGAAACAGGATCACACCATGTATCTCAGGTTGGTCTGGAATCCATTCCATAGCCTCTGCTGGTCTTGAACCCATGATTCTCCTGCCTCAGCCTCTTCAGTGACTAGGTTAAGGCATGTGCCAGCACACCCACCTCATAGGCTGGTTTTAGAATATTTCTATCATTTTCTAAAAGTCTCTTGAGTCCACTTTAAATCATTACTCAGTGTCTGCCAACTCTAGCCTTAGGCAATCAGTTTTTATATTTTATAATTATAAACATAACTCTCAACAACCTAATTGAAAAATAATTCACATGTTATAAAGTATATGCTTTAAAACACAAAATATAATTTTTTCAATTCTTAGTACATTTGTAAAGTTATACAAATATTACCACTAATTCCAAAAATTTTACCACCTAAAAAATTCTGTCTATACATTTGCAGTTACTCTCCATGTCTCTCTCCCTCGGGTCTCTGGAAATCACTGGTAACTTTTTATCTCTGGATTACTTTGTAGAAAGAGACTCATGATAAGTGGCTGATTATGTCTCTGACTTCTTTTGACTTGGTTTAATGTTGGCTTTATCCATGTCACAACACAGATGAAAATGTCATTTGCTTTTATAGTCAAGTAATACTCCATTGTATGAGTTTGCAACATTTCCTTTGTCCATTTCTCAATTGATGGACATCTGAGTTGATTTCATTTTGGGGACTGATGTGAGTCATGCTGCTGTGTAAAAATTTATGTACAGAATTTTTCATGGATTTATTTTTATTCCTCTTTACCATATATCTGCCATTGAGATTACTAGGTCGTAGACCAATTCTATTTTTAAGTGTTTGATGACAACCCACTCAGAGCTAAATTTTAAATTCGTCATGATATAAAAATTCTGTTTGTTTACTTATATTTAGATAAGGACTTTGAATAAAATTTTCTCAGCATAAACTTTTTTCATACTTGTTAAAAATAATTTTTTATGAAATTACAATATAGTTACATCATTTCTCCCTTCCCTTCCTTCTCTCCAATCTCTCCCACATATGCATCTTTCCTCTCAAATTCACGGCCACTTTTTCTTTAATTAATTGTTGTTTTACACATGCACACACACGCACTTCTTTTTTTTTTTTAAATTTTTAATTTTTATTTTGCAGGCACTTCTAAATATTAACAATACAACTTGTTTAGTCTGTATAGTGTTACTTATATGTATGTTTTCAGGACTGGCCATTTGGTATTAGACAACCAATTGGTGTGCTCTTCCCTGGGGAAAGAGTCTTTCTCCTGCTCTCAGTGTTTTAAAATTGCTTGTAATTCTCTTTTGTTTTTGTTTTGAGACAGGGTCTCACTATGTATCTCTCTGGCTGTCCTGAAACTCACTCAGTAGACTAGGCTGGCCTTGAACTCACAGAGATTCTCCTACTTCTGCCTCCAAGTGCTGGGATTCAAGGCGTGCGCCACTGTACCTGACTAGCCTGTAGTCCTTTGTGTAGGGCTGAGTCCTCATGAGCTTTCCCTCATCCATGTTAGCATGGCCATTGGTGTCAACTTTGCTCAGGTTTTGTTTAGGCAGCCATGTTGGTGAGACTTTGTGTATGTAGGCTCTCTGGCATGTCTAGGAGACATGATCTCAAAGCAAACTCGCTGTTCCTCCAGCTCTTACAGCAATCTCTCCTCCCCCTCTTCTGCAATGATCCCTGAGCCTTAGATGCGGGAGTTGTGGTGGAGATGTATCAGTTGGGACTGGGCCCTACAATTTTGTGTTTTGATTGGTTGTGTCTTTCTGTTCCATCTGTTGCAAAGAGAAGTTTCCTTGGTGAGGGGTGAGGACTCGCCTGTGGGTATAAGGACAAATATTTAGAGTGTAGTTAGGGGTTATGCTGGTTTAGTAAATTGGTGGTTGTAGATTCTCCTCCAAGATCCATGACCTCACTACTCCTGGGTAGCTGGCTTGGTTTCCAGTACCAGGCATGGTCTCTCGTTGAGTGGGCTTTATGTCCAATTAGAGAGCTGTTGGTTACTGCCGAGGTGTGCATGCCGCTAGGGCATGCACATAGGGCTGTTGTGCCATGCTAGTCACACAGGCATCATAGCTGGGTAGGGTTTGTAGGTTGCTTCCCTCCTTTGGAAGTTTGCATGGCACCTTCTACACCATGAAAGCTAGTCCACAGGGAGGAAGATTTCAGACCAGATCTAGCTCAGGCACTTTGGGTCCTGTTTCCAAAGTGCATGGTGTCTTCAGCAATAGGAACTTGCCTTCTACCTCTGGGAAGGAGCCAAGGGCAGCAGCGACATCCCATGATAGTTTGAGAGTCCCTTGGACAACCCTGACCAGCAACTCAAGAGTAGGTTTTTCTTTCATGCCTGGTGTTGGGTCTTTGTTAGGTAGTCTATGATTCTTGTGGGGAGGATTGTCAGCCCAGATGGGAAAATTTCATTTAAACTATATATGTATATAACAACTTCTATGTATTATAAGTATTTTAGTAGACAGAACATGGTCTGATTCCTCATGACCTTTTCAAACATCCTTACTATGATTTTCACCTTCTTCCAGCTTCTTCTGTATTTATCTCCCTCCCCCTTCACTGATTAAAGTCTCCCCATTTTTCCCACCCCCCCCTCCAGATTACTTGTACCCTGCTATATTCTATTGCTCAGACTCCTTGCAATGGGTCCTTTTCACTTTCCTGGTTTCTGCAGTTACAGGTTACAGACTCAGATCTGAAGATTTGGAGATAGAAACGTCAGATGAGAGAGATCATGGGACTTTGCTCTTTTCTGGCTCTGGGTTACCTCTCTCCATACGATCTTTTCTAGTTCTGTCCAATTACCTTCCAATTTCATTTTTTTTTAACAGCTAAATAGTATTCCAGAGTGTAGATGGACCACATTTTCATGATCCTTTAGTCAGTTGAAGAACATGTAGACTGTTTCCACTTTGTAGCTGTTGTGAAAAGATCAGTGATGAACATGGCTGAGCAAGTCAAAGAAAGGTAAGGAACATTTTTTTTTTTTTTAAAAGATGTGGCCGGCCGGTGGTGGCACACGCCTTTAATCCCAGCACTCGGGAGGCAGAGGCAGGCGGATCTTTGTGAGTTCGAGGCCAGCCTGGTCTATAGAGCGAGATCCAGGAAAGGCGCAAAGCTACACAGAGAAACCCTTCTGTCTCTAAAAACCAAAAAAAAAAAAAAAAAAAAAAAAAAAGTGGCTTATCCTGGATTTTACCAAGTGGTTTTTCTGAATTTCCTGGAGTGAGGTCTTGGTAATAATTATTGAATTAACTGTTTTTCTTTTCTGTTTAATCAGTTTTTGCTTTATGTATTCTGGCATTATTTTATTTTTTGATTTTGGTTTTTATATGTGTATGTATATGTTCATTATGTTTGAGTGCCCTTATATGTGCTGGTACATACGTGTGCGTGTGTGTGTAGGTTGTAAGATAACTTTCAGTGTCATTTCTAAGACTTCCCCATTCCCCTTTTTTGTGAAATATTCTCTCTCTGGCCTGGAGCTCACCAAGTAGGCTAGCTGGCTGGCCAGCTAGCCCCAGGTTCTGCCTGCCCTTGCTTCTCCAGTACTGGGATTACAAGTACATGCTACCGTATTTGGTCTTTTAATGTGGGTTCTCATGTTTGGAAGGCAGCATTTTATTGAAAGATTTTTTTTTTTTGATCTTTTAAAATTGTGTAGATCAGGCTGGCCTGGAACTCACTGCTCACTGTGTAGATCAGGTTGCCTGGAACTCACTGCTCACTGTGTAGATCAGGCTGGCCTGGAACTCACTGCTCACTGTGTAGATCAGGCTGGCTGGCCTGGAACTCACTGTGTAGATCAGGCTGCCTGGAACTCACTGCTCACTGTGTAGATCAGGCTGGCCTGGAACTCACTGCTCACTGTGTAGATCAGGCTGGCTGGCCTATAACTCACGACTCACGGTTCTGGCTGGCCTTGCACTTGCAACGCCTCATGCCTCTACCTCCCCATTGCTGAGGTTACACGTGTGTGCCACCACCATACCCAACAATATTTTGGGACTCTTGTTAGGTGAGATGTGTTTCCAACTGTTACATGCTGAAGTATTGACCATTTTATCACCATAAAATGTTCTTTGTCTCTGGTACTGTTTCTTACCTTAAAATCTATTTTATCTGACAGTAATATGACTATTACAGCTCTCTTGTAGTTCCTTTGCTGAGATGTATTTTCTCATCCTTTTAGTTTTAAAATCTTATGACTTGGAATCTATGATAGATATCTTGTTGACATCATTTGGTCAAACTTTTCTTTTGAATCGTTTAAGAACCTCTGCCTTTTGAATGGAGTTGTTAAGCCCATTCTTTCTCCCTCTTTTTTTGTTTTTGTTTTTTTTTTCAAGCAAGGTTTCTCTGTTTAGTCCTTGCTGTCTTGGAACTCACTTTATAGACCAGGCTGGCCTTGAACTCAGAGATCCGCCTGCCTCTGCCTCCCAAGTGCTAGAATTAAAGGTGTGTGCCACGATTGCCCAGCAAGTCCATTCCCTTTCAATGTGACTATTGATTTGACTAGATTTATACTTGGCATTTTTTCTATCTGTTTTGGATACTTTTTCTTTTTCTGGCCCTCTTTCATTACCGTATTTTATATTAGACACCTATATTTTAGCTAAATATTAGAAAAGTAATTTCTCTAGATTTTTTTTTAGTTATATGATTTTAAGCAATTTTCTTAGCTATTGTTTCAGGGATTATGGCTGCATTTAATTTATCATAATCTATTTCAAAAAACAATACCTTATTTCTGGAAAAATACAGGAATTTAGCTCAGTTAAGTCTGATGGATGAGGCAGGAAGATAACTAATTCAAAGCCTTCTTAGGATACAGAATAACTTTAAGAAAAAAAGGGAAAAGGCTCGGTAAGATAGCTCAGTGATAGAGTGTGTGGGTAGCATATTCAAGACCCCCACTTCACTCCCAGTCCTGTAAAAATGAGGAAAGAGAGAGAAGAAGGAAGGCCCTTTGCTCGAATATACCCCCTTCTTCTCTTCTCCTTTGTACTATTATTTTCATACACACACGTGTGTAACATATATTTGTCATAGACCCCACAACACAACACAGTGTGGTGATATTGTGTTCCCCAAAATATTGTGTACCCTAGTAAACTTATCTGGGGTCAGAGAACAGAACAGCCACTAGATATAGAGGCCAGAAAATGGTGGCACACACGCCTTTAATCCTAGCATTCCAGAGGCAGAGATCCAGATGGATCTCTGTGAGTTCAAAGCCACATGGGAAACAGCCAGGCGTGGTAACAAGAGCCTTTAATCCCAGGAAGTCATGGCAGAAAGCAGAAAGGTATATAAGGCAGGAAAACCTGGTTAAGCTTTTAGGCTTTTAGCAGCAGTTCAGCTGAGATCCATTCAGATGAGGACACAGAGGCTTCCAGTCAGGATCAGCTGAGAAATTGGCGAGTTGAGGTGGCTGTGGCTTGTTCTGCTTCTCTGATCTTCCAGCATTCACCCCAATACCTAGCTCCCGGTTTGTTTTTTATTAATAAGACCTTTTTTTTTTTAAACAGAAAATTCTTTTTTTTTTTTTTTTAAAGATTTATTTATTTATTATGTCTACAGTGTTCTGTCTGCACATATCCCTGCAAGCCAGAAGAGGGCACCAGATCTCATTACAGATGGTTGTGAGCCACCATGTGGTTGCTGGGAATTGAACTCAGGACCTTTGGAAGAACAAGCAGTGCTCTTAACCTCTGAGCCATCTCTCCAGCCCCCAAGACCTTTTTTTTTTTTTGGTTTTTCGAGACAGGGTTTGTCTGTGTAGCTTTGCGCCTCTCCTGGAACTCACTTGGTAGCCCAGGCTGGCCTCGAACTCACAGAGATTCGCCTGGCTCTGCCTCCCGAGTGCTGGGATTAAAGGCGTGAGCCACCACCGCCCGGCTTAATAAGACCTTTTAAGATTCAAGCTACAACACAGTGTTTTCCTTATTTATTTTTATACACTTACACTTTAAAAGAAGCTAAGAGAAGAAATGAGGGAAACATAGGCAGAATCTTTTATGTTTACTCACATGTTTTTGGTACTTCATTCCTTGTTGTGGGTTCCAATGATCACCCATGTTACTTCCTTTTAATCTCAAAGACTTTAAATTGAAATATTTCTGTTTGTTTTTAAGACAGGGTTTCTCTGTTAGGTAGCTCTGGTGGTCTTGGAAGCTCGGTAGACCAGGCTGGTCTCGAATTCACAGAGATCCATCTTCCTTTGTCTCCCGAGTGCTGGAATTAAAGGCGTGTGCCACCGTGCCCAGTTTAAATTGAATTTATTTTTGGCAGTCATGCTAGCAACAATATTCTTAGTCTTTATGTGTCTAGTAAGGTCTTTATGTTCTTTCCATGCTGAAAATGATTTTAGCTAGATTGGAATTTCTAGTTGAAAACTTTTCTTCTTGTGCTTTCACTGTGTTAATCCATTGCTCACTGACCTTCATTGTATCTAAGGAAGGGTTAGCTGTTCACTGTTCTCTGGGACACATGGGTTGTGTTCCTCTTTCTGTTCTAAGTGATTTCCTTTTGGTGTGTGTGGGGGTGGGGTGGGGGGAGCTGTTAACAGTTTGGTTATGTGGATTCAGGTACAGATCATTTTGTAGTCGTTATAATTAGGGTTTATTAAAATGTTTAGGTGGGTAGGTTCATATTTTTCATCAAAATTGGGAAAATTTTAGTCATCACAGCTTTGAATATTTTTTATGCTCTTTTTCTTAGTATTATTCTTCCAGGAGAGCAGTGAAACAATGCTGATACTCTAATATGTGTTACATTTCTGCACATGTGCACGGGCCTTGTTGGCTGCAGATGAATAGGTGCCTTTGGTACTTTTTTTTTTTTTTCCGAGACAGGGTTTCTCTGTGTAGCTTTATGCCTTTCCTGGGACTCACTTGGTAGCCCAGGCTGGCCTCAAACTCACAGAGATCCGCCTGGCTTATGCCTCCCGAGTGCTGGGATTAAAGGCGTGCACCACCACCACCCGGCAGCCTTTGGTACTTTTTGGTCCTGTTATACGCACCCAGGCAGCCTAGGATATATGAGGAAAACTCTGTTGCTGTGTGGGGTGGTTTGAATGAGAATGACTCTCTTAAGTGCCTATGTCTGAACTTGGTCACCAGCTGGCGGAACTGTTTGGGCAGGATTAGGAGGTAATGTTGGAGGAGGTGTGTTGCTAGGGGTGGGCTTGGAGGTTTCAAAAAGCCCGTGCCATCCACAGTTGGGTCTTTCTGCTTTGTGTATGTGGATCAAGATGTGAGCTCTCAGTTGCTGCTCCTGGGACCATACCTGTTTGCCAGCTGCCATGCTTTCCTGCCAGGGTGCTCGTGGACTCGCCCTCTGAACCTGTAAGCTCCAAATTAAATGTTTTCTTTTACAAGTTGCCTTCATCATAGCGTTTTGTCACAGCGATAGAAAAGTCATAGCTTCTAGAAACTCGTCGTTCATCCCTGCTAGTGCATCTGCCCAGTAACTAGCTTGTGGCCTTGGGTTCACAGAGCTCACGATCCCTGCTCTTGGTCATTGAAATCACTTCAGTTGATAATGATACAAGTCAGATGTGCTTCCCCCAGCATCAGCGGTAGAGCGGATAGGTGTAATGTTGCCCACACAGGGGAAAAGGAAATGTGAGTAGCAGCGTACCCATGTTGCTTTTACCCACACTTGAGCAGTTTTCGTTGATACCTTTTCCCTCAGGTTTTGTACAAGTTTTTTTAAAGTCCTGGAGTGCTAAAACTAGATTTTTGATGGTTTCATCCACTTTTATGGCTTATTTTTTGGGGGGGAGGGAAGAGGTTTTGTGGATGTTTTGACCATCATACTAGAAGCCAGGGACTTTTTATTTGTTTGTTTGTTTGTTTGTCTGAATTTCTGTCCTTTTCTTTACTGAACATCCACATCCTTTATATTTATGGCTCACATTTATAGTATAGTAGCAAGAACATTGTTCATCTAGATAGGCTTAGACAAAGCTCTTTCTCCAAATTAATTCATAGATAGTGGCCTGGTTTTGCCTTGAAAATAGTAAAAAGCCTAGGGGAGAAATTTGGAGAAGCAACGGCTTGAACTCAAGGCCAAGTGTGCACCCCAGGTTTGTTTATTGTAGTTTCGACCTAGGTCTGACCAATTCTATACGACATCAGTGACACAGATGAGGGCTGGATATGTGCCAGAAGGATGAGGATGATGGGCCACAAAGCTGTTAGATCCATATTCCCCATATGGGGTGACAATAAACTGTTAAGATGGGTATGACCAAACCACTCTTGTCTGTTCCCTACTCTTCTCTGATTCATGTTGCCTTTGTCTGATTAGACAAAGTGAGTAAGGGATTGTGGTGGTTTGAAAGAAAATGGCCCCCAAAGAGAGTGGCACTCTTAGGAGGTGTGGCCTTGTTGGAGTAGGTGTGGCCTTGATAGAGGAAGTTGTGTCACTGTGGAGGTGGGCTTTGAGGTCTCATATATGCTCAAGCCACACCCAGTGTCTCAGACCACTTCCTGTTGCCTGTGAGTCAAGATGTAAGAACTCTCAGCTACTCCTCCAGCACCATGTCTGTTGCCATGCTTCCCACCACGATGATAATGAACTAAACCCCTGAACTGTAAGCCAGCCACCACAATGAAATGTTTTCCTTTATAAGAGTTGCTGTGGTCATGGTGTCTCTTCATGGCAAAAGAAACCCTGACTAAGACAGAGACATAAGCCCTTGTGTTTTTTTCTTCAGGCATGCACTCATTTGCTGACACAGGCATTCACAGACGATACGATCGCAACCTCATGTCAGATGTTGGATGTCAGGTGTTGGAGATGCTGCTGCAAGTGTTCTTGGGAGCAAGGCCCACATGTCCTTAGCATCACAGAGCACAGTTCATGATCAAGGACAAAGATCCTCTTACCACAGAGAGTGGGACTCTTAGGCAGCTTGGATGGTTGTAGTTTGGTCTCTGGGAAGAGAATATTTTCTTTACCAAGGGACAGAGCAGCATCAACAAGATCATGGAGAAAGTGTTCCAACTACTTGAAATAACTTACTGTGTCTAAAGCCTCAAGCATTTTCTGCTTTCAAATTAATCTTGCTAGTTACTAATCTGTATCATTATTCATTAAAATAGGCCAAGTGAGAATCCCATTTAGTAAAATTGGTTATTAGAGAAAATATGATTTCCAAATGTACAGCAGAAGCTCTGGCAATTGACCTTCATTTAAAAATCTTTTTTTTTTTACTTTTATTTACATTTGTGGGTTTTTGTTGTTGTTGTTTTCTTTTGGTTTGTTGAGACAGGGTTTCTCTGTGTAGCTCTGGCTGTCCTGGAACTCACTCTGTAGACCAAGCTTGAACTCATGGAGATCTGCCTGCCTCTGCTTCCTGAGTACTAGAGTTAAAGGCGTGTGCTACCACCACACAACATATTTACATTTATTTACTGTGTGTGTGTGTGTGTGTGTGTTTGTGTGTTTGTGTGTGTCTATGTGTGTTTGCGTGTATACCAAAGTCAGAGGGCAACTTTTAGGAGTTGGTTCCCTTGTTCTACCAAGGGCCCTTGGGACTGAACTCAGGTCATCATTGGGCTTCACAGCAAAGATCACCTGGCCACCCCTTCATCATGCTTTCTATAAAATACGGAATGATGTCACCATCTCAGTCACTATCACTATCCCGGTGGTTGGTGCTCTCAGACACGTTTATGCCAGTTGTACCTATAATTTTAAAGACATACTTTATTTAAATATGATACAAACAAAAAAAATACAACCCCAAGAAGAAACAAACGTCTTCGATACTAACAAAACTTGAATTTTTAGGAGATATTCAGTGAAGAGATGCACCAAAACTACCACAGTGAATTGGGAACATGTATGGAAACTAGGAGATTAGAGGAGAAAATATCACAACCCAAATAATTTCTATGGCAAGCTTTCTGCTTGAAAATTATTTTTAAAATTCTCACTGTACTTTAAACAATCCAAAATTAGAACTCACAGAAGATCAATGAAAAACTTAATTTTCTATGGGAGAAACTATGTAGAAGTATGTTCTAGAATTTTGAAGGGGGTAAAATAACATTGGCTTTAGAAAGATACTGGTGTTGAAATATGCTTGACCTTAAAATAGTCAAGGTTATGGTTTATTATTTTTTACCGTAACTCACCTTAAATATGTAAAAATACCGTTCTAAATTCAGTCTGCATTGTCACAGTCAGCCTCATATGTTTTGTCATTTTGAAGAAGAGTGTCAGTTTTCTGTATAGTTTTTCACAGAATCTTTGTTCAAATAAAACAAAAAATATTCCTCCCCTATTTTGTAATATTAATTAAAGGACTTTTTAAGTAAAGTAACCAAACACAAGACTGTAGCTAAGTTTTCCTGCCTGGCCCACAGTCAGGACAAATCTCTCTCACCTGCCAGTCCCACAGCCACTCAGACCCGACCAAGTAAACACAGAGACTTATATTGGTTACAAACTGTATGGCTGTGGCAGGCTTCTTGCTAACTGTTCTTACAGTTTAAATTAATCTATTTCCATTAATCTAAACCTTGCCACATAGCTCGTGGCTTACCGGCATCTTCACATGCTGTTTCTTATCTTGGCGGCTGGCAGTGTCTCTCTCACTCAGCCTTCCACTTCCCAGCTTTATTCTCCTTGTCCCGCCTACACTTCCTGCCTGGCCAATGGCCAATCAGTGTTTTATTTATTGACTAATTAGCAACACATTTGCCATACAGAACATCCCACAGCACAAGACATACACACACACATGCACAAAACAACAAAAAATATCCATCCCTTATTTTTAACATTAATTAATGGACTTTTTTAGTAAACCAAAACACGACACACACACACACACACACACACACACACACACACACACACACACGGTCTCTGTTGTATGAAATACCACTGGATTTAAACATTTGTCGATTGTTAAAAATTCCTATTTGAGGGCCTGGTGAGCTGACTCAGCAGGTAAAGGCATTGCTGCCATGTTGGTGACCAGACTTTGACCCCCTGAACCCACATGGTGGAGGGAGAGAACCGAATCTCTCAAGTTGTCCTCTGACCTCCACATGTGTGCCATGGCACACACATGCCCTCACACATACACACAAAATAAATAAGAAAAGAATTACATTTCCCACTTGACAAACCATATGCATTTTGGCAAAAGAAATGTAAACAAAATTTACCTTTTTTTTTTTTTTTTTGGTTTTTTGAGACAAGGTTTCTCTGTGTAGCTTTGCGCCTTTCCTGGAACTCACTTGGTAGTCCAGGCTGGCCTTGAACTCACAGAGATCCGCCTGCCTCTGCCTCCCAAGTGCTGGGATTAAAGGCGTGCGCCACCACCGCCCAGCCAAAATTTACCATTTTAAAGTGTATAATTCAGGAATAGTAAGTCTGCTTGTATTACTCTAAGACCCCACATGCTCACACTCACTCTTCACCCAAGCTACCCCCAGGCTACCACCATTTGTCTTTGGAACTCTGTTCATCTTGTAGAGTGGAAACGGCGCCCACTAAATAGTAACTCTGGGTCCTCTCCTCCCCCAAGCCCTGTCCATCACAATTCTACCTCTTGTCTCCATGAGCCTGATGACTCTAGGTACTTCAGAGAAATGGAATTAAACAGTGGCTGTTGTCTTCCTGTGAAGTCCCAGAGCTCTGTGTTTTGGTGACCCTTTCCTGTCTGCTGCTGGGACTGGATGATCACAACGGTGCTGCTCCCCAGGTTTTGATTCTTTTCTCTGTCCTTCAGCCCAATGCGGATTCGATCCATGCAGTCTTTTATTTCAGTTAGTGTGGTTTTTGGTTCCAGTATTCTTACTAGTTCTGGCTTATATCATCTATTCTTAGCCAAAACTTTCTACTTTTGCCCCTTTGCTTCAAGAACATTTGCAATTGTTGACTGAACTTTTTTTTTCTTTTTGTTATCAGTCTGGCTTTCTAATTTGTCACATACATTTAGCATTTCTGATACTGACATTGACTGATTGCCTTTTGAAGAATTCAGTTTGAGATACTTCTGGATTTTGGCATGACTTTTTTATTAAATTGAAACAGACAAAAGAGAAACATAAACTGACAAGTAAGAAGCCTAGAGAGATGACAAGTAAGGGGCTAGAGAGATGGCTCAGAGGTTAAGAGCACTGGTTGCTCTTCCACAGGTCTTGAGTTCAATTCCTAGCAACTCCATGGTGGCTCACAATCATCTACAATGAGATCTGGTGCCCTCTTCTGGTGTTCAGGCATGCATGCAGGCAGAACACTAGATACACAACAATAAATAAATAAATCTTTAAGAAAAAAGAAGCCTGTAGCCGGGCGGTGGTGGTGCATACCTTTAATCCCAGCACTCGGGAGGCAGAGCCAGGCGGATCTCTGTGAGTTCGAGGCCAGCCTGGTCTACAGAGTGAGATCCAGGAAAGGCACAAAGCTACATAGAGAAACCCTGTCTCAGGAAAAAAAAAAAAAAAAAAAGCCTGTAGCCTCCCCTACCCTTATGCGTGTCCATGCACATATTCTTATTTCTCTCTCTCTCTCTCTCTCTCTCTCTCTCTCTCTCTCTCTCTATATATATATATATATATATATATATATATATATTACTAGAGAAGCTAGATGAATTTCAACTAGGACAAACTTAGAGAAGCCCACACTAATTAAGTACATCAAAATTCAATTACTGAAAACTTAAGATCACAGAAAGGTAGAAAGCTGCATCTTACATAGAGGAGAAGAGATCTGCAGGCATGCTCCTCATCAGAAACCAAAGTCGCAGAAGGAGGCTTTCTATAGTTATTCTCGGCAGAAGTGTTGATGTTGACACCTGTCCCAGACAGTGTGGATGCCTGGGGGTCCGGCCAGTTCCAGCACATCAGTAAACAGAGAAATCAAAGACAAGCGCTTGCCTTTGTGGGAAAGGCATTCACTTCCAGCTACACAGGAACCTAAGACAGGAGGATCACAAATTGGAGAATTGCCTGGGCTTTAGAGTGAGTTCAAGCCCAGCCTGGGCAACTTAGTGAGACAGTCTGTAAGTATGAAAGTCCAAAGAGGGCTGGGGATGTGTCTAGCACAGTAGGAGAGTATTTCCCTAGGATGCCTGAGGCCCCAGGTTCAAGCTCAAATACTACCCCTCACTCCTGCTTGGGAAAAAAAAAATCCAAGGACAGACTTATTGAAGAGACTAGGGTGACCGTTTTGCTTAAGTCACATATTCCCCAAGGGGCCCCAGTTTATTGCCAAGAGAGACCTCTTGCCCCTCAAGCCTGTGTTTTCCATTGGAGGGGAAGTAAGAGCATTGTGAGTGAATGCCTGGATCCCTAGTGTTGTGCCCAATCCTTTGCCAACGAAACATTGAGGCAATCAGCTCATTTGAATGGTTCAAGCAAGTGGAGGCAAGAGAGGGAGAGACTGGCCTTCTGGAACACTCTCTGGATGCATCAGGAAGCCTAGTGTCAGCCACTTGAGCTTGCCTGTGGGCCTAGAGGGCTCTGGACAATCCACATCTTCCACTCCTGTATGCTTGTTCCTTGAGCTGACCCTGGTAAAAAGCGTGGGGAAGTACCTTACTGCAGATATCTGGTTCAAATAACAACAGCGGAAGAAATCAAAGACAGTTGATCACTTCAGGGAACTGCCCTGGTTAAAACAAACAGGATGATCCCAGAGCCCGATCTTGTTTTGTGGGACACAGGGAAGACATGCAATCCTAAGACTCTTTCCCCACCCTCACGACGAGAGGAGAGGAGTGGGCAGATCGACCCCAAAAGTCCATGAGCCCTAGAATGCCTAGTTGGGCTGTGGGACAAGGATGTTTTCTCTTGAAGCTAGTTACTGGGGAGTGAAGGAGATGATCACTAGTCCAAAGGCATGAAGAATCACGGAAACAAGACTCTACCAAAGGTACAGAAATCTATAAATAGCCTGAAAAATAACTCCATAATTTTAAGGAAGTTTTTAGTGAGCTATGAGAGGATGCATACAGACAACTAGGAAAACCAGAAAAACAACACAGAAACCAAGTAAAATGTTCAACAAAGATAGAGAGTGTGAAACGGAAATTCCAAGGTGAAGAACAAAATGAATAATCTACCAGAGTACAACAGTCAACTTCATTGAGCAGGATTATTTGTGAATTCAAAGACAGGTCATTAAAAAATATCCAGAGGAGGAAAGAAAACAATGAAAAGGAATCTAGAAATTCCTTAGGAAAATGCCATCAGGAAAACTCACCTCTGTGTTGTGGGAACCAAGAAAGATAAATGCGCAGGAAAGATGGTGTACCAGGCCCAGTGGTGCATCCTGGAGCCTAAGATTTGGGAAGCCAAAGCAGGGAGAAGATCCTGGGTTGTGGGCATCCTGGGGTGCTCAGAGAGGCAAAAGCAAAGCAAGGTGGCTGAAAACATCCCAAATGTGGGGAGCGAAGGTCAGCTAGTGGCTCCTCAACCTCTACTAGCTGACCTTCTCTCTTTGCCCATATCTCTGAGAGAGAGCATCCCTCGGCTCTGCCAAACCAGAAAAAGCCCAGGCCACTCAAAGCCCCTCCCCGCTGTTCCCTGGGTGTCTCTCTATCGTCTTACAGACACCCTCTGACTCTCTATGATTACTTTCTAGTTGCTAACTTGGCCTCCTGATCCAAGGTTGATTTTATTTAATTGATGCAGATGCAAACTCAGGGTTCACAGTGTGATCGAATACCCCACAGCACTGGGTCTTACTATTCCGCTAGAGGAGCAGAGTGGGAAGCCCCAGGGCTGCTGTTGTCTCTGCCTCTTACAGGCACCTGCTGCTGTGCCCAGCTTTTTATATGGGTGTTCGACCAAGGTCTGGTTCTCAGAACCTGCATGGCAGCTTACAACTGCCTGCAACCTCCATTCTAAGGGGTCCAATGCTCTCTTCTGGTTTCCTCTGGCACCAGGCACACACATGCTACACATGCATGCATACAGGCAAACATAATAAAATAAAAATAATTCTTTTGAAAAAGAAAAAGGAGATTCAAATAAGTCATTTATGAAAGGGTGGATCTTACTATGAATAGCACAGAAGCACAAAGAATCGGGCTGGGGATGCCACCCAAGGGTAAAGCGCTTGGCCTGGCCTGTACAAAGCCTGGGCTGGACGTGTAGCAGCACAAAACAAACAACTGTTAAACTACTACAAACAATGATGTGTAGCAAATCGGAGAGCCTGGAAGGAAAGGATTAATTCTCTGAAACATGCGACCTATCAGTAGAGAATCATAAAGGACAGAAAGCCTGAAATTATTACCCATAAGGAAGAGAATTGAATAGGTGATAAGAGAAACTCCCACCAAAAAAGTGACTTCCTTCAGCAGCAGTGACTTCACTGGGGAGTTACCAGACATTAAGGTAATATTGGTAAAAATTAATACCAATATTTGCTCTTAAAAAAAACCCAAAAAACTAAGGGCTGGAGAGATGGCTCAGAGGTTAAGAGCACTGGCTGCTCTTCCAGAGATCCTGAGTTCAATTCCCAGCAACCACATGGTGGCTCACAACCATCTGTAATGAGATCTGGCGCCCTCTTCTGGCCTGCAGGCATACATGCAGACAGAACACTGAATACACAACAAATAAATCTTTAAAAAAATCTAAGAGGAGGGAACACTTCCACTAAGTCCCTGAGACCTGTATCACCCTGACAGCAAAGCCAAACAACACAAGGATGAGAGAAGAGAAGTATGGAACCTGTCCCCAACAAACACAGATACAAACCTGCTCAACGGTGTGTGAGGAAATAAAATTTACATCATGGTAGAAGGATCACACCCCATGACCAGGTGAGATTTATTCTTGGGGGCAACTGTGCTTCAGCACACATAAATCACAATCATCGTTGAAAGTGTGGCCACACACCAGCAGAAGGAAGGGTAAAATCTCAGCTCACTGGGTGCAGGCAAAGTTGATACATCCTTTCACAGCCGTGAACAATTTGAACTAGGTATGGGAGGTGTTTACCTTAACCTAGTAGAGGCCACACTCAACAAGCCCACAGCTAACATGCCAGCAGTAGATTCTGGCAATAACTTCTTTAAATCACAACTATGGCAAGGACATCCAATTCTCAACACTTCTGCCAATAGAGCACTTAACTGAGAAAGAAAAAAACAACAAGCGATGTCTGAGTCAGGAAGGAAGAGTAAAATAGTCTCTGAAGATGACATGGTCATCTATGCATGTATGTGTCTGCCTATGTAATGTATGCATATACTTGTAGGTATGCATAGATGTATCTATTATGTATATATCTATGTACACACATGCATGTATGTTACACATATGTATCTACGTACATATATACAGGTATGTACCTATGTATGATATATATGCATATAGTATATATGCATATTTATGTATGTACACATTTATGTATACATCTATGCATGCATGCATGTATACACATATGTATTTACCTATATATGTGCCTATGTATGAATATATGTATATATGTATGTATATGTGTGTATGTATGTATCTATATCTTCTATCATCTATCTATTTACCTATTATCTGTCTGCCTACTATCAATATCCTTGAATTCTCCACAAAGAAATCATAAGTACTAATGAACACATTTAATAAAGTGGCATGATACAAAATTAACATACAAAAATCAACTGTTTCTGTATATGGGCATTAAATTACTTGAAAAAGATTAAGAAAACAGTCTCATAATAGGACCAAAAAGAATAATGTATTTAGGAGCAAACAAAAGAGGTATAAGACATAAAATATTGATTAAAAAATTGAAGAATACACAGATAAGTGGGAAATCACACCATGTTCATGGATCAGAAGAATTCATATTTTCAGATTTTCCATACTACCCAAAATGATAGATCCCATCAATTCCTACCAAAACTGAATAGTATTTTTCATAGAAATAATAAAATAATCTTAAAATAAAAAGGACTCCAAATAGCTAAAGCAATCTTGAGTATGAAAAACCTGGATGACCACAGTATCTGAATTCAAATTATAACATAAATCCGTAATGTACTGGATTAAAAATGGATGCATAGTTCAGTGGTCCAGAACAAAAAGAAAGAACCCTACACAGACTTGATTAACTTACAAAGTCATTGATGATACACAATAGGAGAAGATGATCCCCAATAAAGATGTCCGGTATGACAGAACATGCCCACTGTACATGCATGTAGGATGTAATGGCAGGAAGATTATACATTGGAGAGCAGCCTGGGCCATACCATCAGTGAATACAGTCCATTTGTGCTACCTAGGAAGACTCTGCCTTGAGCAACAATAACAACGATGTGTTGAGAAGACTGTCCTATGGAAAACAGTATCTTTATTTTATGCCAAATCTGATTTAAGATTAATTAAAGATTAAAATGTAGGACTCCAATCTATGCTGGGCTCTAATCCCAGCACTCGGGAGGCAGAGGCAGGCGGATCTCTGTGAGTTCAAAGCCACCCTGGTCTACAGAGCAAGTTCCAGAATAGGCTCTAAAGCTACACAGAGAAACCCTGTCTTGAAAAAAAAACAAACAAAAACAAACAAAAAACACAAACAAAAAGACCCCGTCTACAAAACTCTCAGGAACTATGGTAGTTTCCACAGCACTGGGTTTTGCAGTATTGCTTGCACACAGTTGGGGAAACCGAGCTGGTATGGGCAAAAACAAGTGGGGCTGTGTCAGACGGATGGTCCTGGAACCAGCAAGGGAAGAGGTTGATGGAACCGAATGGGAGAAGACATTTACAAACTGCATGTCCCCAAAGGGGCGAATCCCCCAAACATACAAGAAACTCATGTGCACCCGTTAAAAATCACTACACAAGCCGGGCGGTGGTGGCGCACGCCTTTAATCCCAGCACTCGGGAGGCAGAGCCAGGCGGATCTCAGTGAGTTCGAGGCCAGCCTGGTCTACCAAGTGAGTTCCAGGAAAGGCGCAAAGCTACACAGAGAAACCCTGTCTCGAAAAACCAAAAAAAAAAAAAAAAAAAAAAAAAAAAAAAAAAAAATCACTACACAAATAACAGGATTTTAAAATGGGCAGAGACAATGTTTTACCATAAAGACATATAGACATCTAATCACTGCATAAAGTGTTGTGACTAATTATCAGAGAAATGTGATAGAAATATCACGTATGTCATCAAAAGAGTGAGAAGATAGGAGTTATTGAGACTGTGGAGCAAAAGCAAATCCTTATGCAGTTGCTAGGAGTGCAAGCTGGTTCTGCCATTGTGAAAAAAAAATGAATTTTTAAAATTTGATGTGGATATGTGTGTGTGCCTTAGTGGGTGCATGTGCATGCAGTGGCATCAGAGGCTTGAAGAGGGTGTTGGATACCCTGGAACTGGATTAACAGGTTGTGGACTGCCATGTTGGTGTGGGGGACTGAACCCAGGCCCAGTGCAGCCGCAGCAGATGCTCTGAACCCCTGAGATGTCTCTCTAGCTGTCTCCCTCTGGATTTCTGGTTTGGTTTTTGAGTATTTTAGTTCTACATGTACTTGAAACCCCACCTAATATTATGTTTTTCATAGAAATAACATTAGCTTTCCATTTCTCTCTCCCTCCCCCTCTCTATATGCATGTGCATGTTTATGTACATGCATATGCAAATGTGAATGTATATGTATTTCAGCTTTTTGTAACAGCTCCATTCTACATCCCCAGCCACGAAGCTGATATTTCACTGTAGGATTCCCCCCCCCCCCCCCCCGAGACAGGGTTTCTCTGTGTAGTTTTGGTGCCTGTCCTGGATCTCTCTGTGTAGACCAGGCTGGCCTCGAACTCACAGAGATCCGCCTCACTCTGCCTCATGAGTGCTGGGATTAAAAGTGTGCACCACCAACAAGGATGACTGGACTGCTACTCACATCACCAGGGAGGCTACCTGGAAAACAGGACCCCAAGAAAGACATGGGGATTGCCCAATGACAGAGAAATGGAAAAGATCTACATGAACAGCCTGGACATGAGTGGGGGTAGTGAAAGGCGAGGGTTGAGGGAAAGAGAGCTTGGGGGAGTGGGAGGTCCCAGCTGGATCAACAACAGAGAGGGAGAACAAGGAATAGGAGACCATGGTAAATGAAGACCACATGAGAATAGGAAGAAACAAAGTGCTAGAGAGGCCCACAGAAATCCACAAAGATACCCCCACAACAGACTGCTGGCAATGGTCGAGAGACAGCCCGAACTGACCTACTCTGGTGATGGGATGGCCAAACACCCTAATTGTCGTGCTAGAAACCCCATCCAACTACTGAGGGATCTGGATGCAGAGATCCATGGCTAGGCCCCGGGTGGATCTCTGGGAGTCCAATTAGCGAGAATGAGGAGGGTTTATATGAGCGAGAATTGTTGAGACCAAGGTTGGATAAAGCACAGGGACAAATAGCCAAACGAATGGAAACACATGAACTATGAACCAATGGCTGAGGGGTCACTAACTGGATCAGGCCCTCTGAGTGGGTGAGACGGTTGATTGGCTTGATCTGTTTGGGAGGCATCCAGGCAGTGGGACTGGGTCCTGTGCCTATGCAGGGTCGCTTGGCTCGGCCTGGGAGGAGGGGCCTGGACCTATCTGGACTGAGTCTACCAGGTTGATCTCAGTCCGCGGGGGGGGGGGGGGGGGGGGGGCTTTGCCCTGGAGGAGGTGGGAATGGGAGGGTGGGCTGGGGGGAAGGTGAGGGGGACGGGAGGGGGGAGAACAAGGGAATCCGTGACTGATATGTAGAACTGAATTGTATTGCAAAATAAAAATAAAAAAATAAAAAAAAATAAGTGTGCACCACCACCGCCTGGTGGCTTTTCTTATATCCTGGTTGATTTTTGAAATTTTACACACCATAAACTTGATCTGTTTGTTTTTTTTTTTTTTTTTTTTTTTTTTTTTTTTTTTTTTGGTTTTTCGAGACAGGGTTTCTCTGTGTAGCTTTGCGCCTTTCCTGGAACTCACTCTGTAGACCAGGCTGGCCTCGAACTCACAGAGATCCGCCTGGCTCTGCCTCCCAAGTGCTGGGATTAAAGGCGTGTGCCACCACCGCCCGGCCTTTGATCTGTTTTTATGCATAAGTCTATAGATTTTTTGCTAGTGAAGTTGTATATTTACCATCACAAGCTTGATTTGCAACAATGTATCATTCTAAGGTTCTGGCTATTGTAATCAACTCTGCCCGTCTTTAAGCTCTGAAACTCCAGTCTGCTTTCCTGTGTCGCCTTACAGCTCTGCCTCTTTTCACCCAGCAAAATGCAGTTCAGACTGACACATGTTCCTGTGTCCGACACGTAGTAGGTTACTGTCACAGCCCAATTGTGTTCCGTTGGAGACTCACGCTACATGGGGCTTATTCATTTGCTTTGTGAAAAACATCTGGGTTGCTTCCAGTTTGGGGTAATTATGAATAAATCTCTCATAAACGTTCATCTACTATAAGCACAAATTTTCATGTGTCATGGATAGATACCTAGGAGTGGGTTGCTCATTCGGATTGTGTGTGTGTGTGTGTGTGTGTGTGTGTGTGTGTGAGACACTGTCGGGTGACTTTCCAGGGAGGCTGTGCTATTGTGCATTCCTGCCAGCAGTGTGGAGGCTTCTGGTGAGATTGTTCTTGTCAATGCCTGGTGTTGCTGCTCATTCTATTTAATTTCTGTCCCTATAATAGGTATACCATAGTATTTTATGGTGGCTGCAATTTGCGTGTCCCTTGTGACTAATTATGCCGAGCATATTTTCATGTACTTATTAGCTATCCCTATATCTCCTTTTTGATGATATGTGTGTTTAGAATTGCCAGCATTTATAAAATTGGTTTGGGGACTGTCAAGATGGCTCAGTCGTTAAGAGCACACACTGCTCTTACAGAGGACCCGAGTCAATGGTGAGCCATCACTAATGAATGTTTTGGCTTTATAGAGTCTTTCCTTTAATGTGTGTGCACGTATGTTTAAAGATGTATTTATTTGCTTACGTATATGTGCGTGTGCCTGCAAGAGTTTATGGGTACCACATGCAGCACACAGGTACCCGTGGAAGCCAGATGAAGGTCCCAGGTTCCCTGGGACTGGGATTGCAGGCACTGTGTGTTGCCTGCTGTGGGTGCCGAGAGCCAAGGCTGAGGCCTCTCGGCGAGAGCAGCAAGTGCTCTTAACCCCTGAGCTATCTCCCCAGACCTTCATTTATATACCTCGAGGTTTATTTGTTATGTGGTGTGTATCAGTATCTGATTCCTTCTTGTGACTGAAAAGGAAGCTTCTCTACTATACAGCATGTTCCTTTTATTTACCTAGCCATCGTTTCATGAGCAGATAAGCAATCGTTAGGTTGTTTTCACTTTGGGCAATTAGGACCAATACTGCTACAAGCATTCACACACAAGCTTCTGTGGGGACTTGTACTTTTTTAATTGCCATGGGTATATAGGGCTATTGAGTTAATTTTTATACAAAACATGAGATGTGAGTTGAGGTTTTCTCATGGGGAGGGGTAGAGACATGAACATTCCATTGTTCTGGGACCGGTTGCTTTTTCACCAATTAGAGTCCCTTTACACCTGTCAAACTTCCGTTGACTTTAGACTCTCGATTCTGTTCGGCTGCATTGACCTACATGTCCATCTCTTTGCTAGTATTGAAGTCTAGAGAATGTAGGTTTAGAATAGACTTGAAATTGAGTAGCTGAAGTCCTTCAGTGTTGTTATCTTGCAACATGATTCAGCTCATTCTAGACCTTTCTCATTCACTCTTTTCATTACTTTGAAACTCGTGTGTGTGTGTGTGTGTGTGTGTGTGTGTGTGTGTGTGTGTGTGTGATGTGCATGTGTGCGTGTGTGACCACGTTTTTGAGTGTGTGTGCATGTATGCCATGGTGTGTGATGGTCAGAGGACAACCTCAGGTGTTAGACCCTGCCTTCCATCTTGTGTAAGGCCACTGAGTACACCTGGGCAGCTGGCCTGCCAGTGTCGGGGGCATCTCCTGTCTGCACCTTCCGTCTCTCTGGAGGAGCTCTGGAACTGCGGATACTTGTGCTGCTACGCCTGCCTTTTACATGGGTTCTGGGGATTTGACGTCAGGTCCTCAAGCTTGCCCGAAAACATCTTACCCACGGAGCCATCTCTGAGCCCCTCACATGCATTTTAGAATCAACTCATCACTCATGATTGGGAAAATGTACGGCGAGACTTTGGGAAGAACGCTCAACAGTCTGCTTCTCCCATTGATAAACATGCTGTCTAGCGTTTTACTTATTTTATTTGATTTCCTTCATCAGTATTTTGCAGTTTCCAACATACAACTCTTCACGCACTTAGATCACATAACCGAATTTATGACTAAAGCTCATTTTTGGTGCTATTGCAAATGATAATGCTTTTAAAAATGTGGATTGTAATGGTCTTTGCTAACCTGTAGAATGAAATTTCTTGTTTGTATACTGACTTTCGGTTCTGTGATTTATTTAACTATCTTCTAGTTGAGGAGATTTTAGGGGGATAAATTCTCTGGAATTTTCTACTTAGGCAGTCTATTCATTGTAATAGCACATGTTTTTTTCATTCTTCTTTTCTTCTTCGACACAGGTTCTATCTGGTATCATTTCTTCTACAAGGAGACATCTCTTCCCCTTCCTCCTCTCCCTCCTCTCCCCTCCCTCCTGCCCTCTTTTCCCCCCCTCCCCTCCCAATCCTCTTTCTTCCTTTCTGCCAGGTGTTACAGATGCCTCAGCTGATTTCTGTTGGTCTGGCAATGTGTTTGTCTGGCTGTGATGTTGGGGGATGAACACAAGGCTTTGCACATGCTGATGAGCACTTCAGCTCTGAACTATATCCTCAGGCATTCCATTTGTTTTTATTCATCTCCCCATTACATATTTTTAAAAATATTTAACAATAAAACATACTTCTTGGTTTGCATATAAGATTTTGTCTGTTTCTTGCCTGCTCCAATGACCCCTCTTACTGTTCCTCTCCGTCTCTGCAAAGCAAAGCAACAACCAAATCTCTCTCTCTCTCTCTCTCTCTCACACACACACACACACACACACACACACACTCTTCTTCTGTGTTCATGTAGCATATGTTTCATTACCATTTTTGTCTCTCTTTTCCATTTAGATGGCTTCCTTCCCTGATAAAGGCCTTTTGCATTTTCATGTCCTACATATGTATATGTATGTACATATATCCATTTATATATAAATTTAAACCTAGATTCTGCATGTGAGAGAAAACATAGCATTTGTCTTTGTGAATCTGGCTTATTTTGTTTTCACAATGATGTTCTGTCCATTTTCTTGAAGGTGTTATAGCTTCATTCTTCTTCATAATTGAATTGATAACTTTGAGTATATGTACCATGTTTCTTTTCTTCTAAGATTTATTTATCAGCTGGGTGGTGGTGGCCCAGGCCTTTAATCCCAGTACTCGGGAGGCAAAGGCAGGTGGATCTCTGAGTTCTAGGCCAGTCTGGTCTACAGAGTGAGTTCCAGGACAGCCAAGGCTGTTCACAGAGAAACTCTGTCTTAAAAAAAGAGGTTTATTTATCTGCATGTGTATAGATAAGTTTATGCATATGTGTTTTTGCAGGCCACACGTGGTCTTTTCTTCCTTACAGTCTTCCCTGCAGGCCCCCATTTTACTTCCTTTTGCAGCAGGCAAAGAACTCTATTCTCTTAAAGACACATTTCTATTTTCGAGTGTCTCGTGTGTGATTTTGCATATTAGTTCATTTCTAGTCTTAGAGCTGGTGAAACCTGGGCCGCCCTCAGGAACTGGCCTCCACCCAAATCATATTCCTCACTGCCTGTGTGCTCCATTCCTGTCTAGAATATCTTTGCTCCCTTCCCTTTCTCTGTTACAAAATAAATAAATAAATAAATAAACAAATAAATAAGATTATGTTCTGGGTAGGGATGTATCCCAGAGGGTTTGAAGGGAATTCATAGTTCATCCTCCACACGTCCACCCTGAGTCAGAAGCTCCTCCACTGGATACTTGTATGTCGTGAACTGATAAAGGCGGCTCTGTATTTGCCCCTAGCGTTTGTACCCATGCACCCAAGGCCCACAGCATTTAGTTCTCTTTCTGAAAACCACCTACTCAAATCCTGGAGATGCTAGAATCGTGTGCTAGAAAGGGAATTCGTAGATCAAATGTTCCAGTGTATCCCGGGAGCAGAATAGATGGCTGTAGGTAGACTGACGTCTTTAAATGTAATCATCTGTGTATTTAATCAAGTAAATATGTCAGGTGACAGTCTTTCTTACAGGGTGGGGACAGATAGTTTTCTCCTCCCCTCTGTCTTCCCATCTTACCCTTGCAATGATGGATTCTCCGTCTACCTGTAGATACAGCTGAACACAATAGTTGTGGGTTTTGGGCTCTGGAAAAGGGAGACCTCATTCTGATGCTGGCTCCTCTTACTCAGCAGCTCTTTATCTGAACTCCACAAGTCCCACTTTCTCATCAGTTAATTCAGGAGACATGTATTATTTAAGTGACAATGTGTGTAAAGTTCTCAACAGTGGGCCTATCACACTGGAGGGACACAAAAGACGTCGGTAAGGATTAAAATTCACTTTCTCCTGTTCTAAGTTGGAGAGAGGGGTGAGATGTCTACTAAGACGAGCGGGCCTTGTTTTCTTTGACTTTTCTGGGTAGCAGGGAACAATGCTTGGGGGCATCTTTTATTCCTCTCCTGGGACATCTGAGGGTCTGTAGAGGCTTCTAAGGTCCAGTGCTTTCTGAGAAGAGAGGAAATAGATAGAGAGTTGAGAGAGAAATCACAGAAGATGCTACCACGAGCATTTGCTTGGCAGGGAAACAGTAAACATGGATTGGGCACCAGCTGTGCATCTGCCTTGAGGTTCTTTTTTGAGGGTAGGGCCACTTCAAGGGCACTTTTACTGTTGCTTCTTCCAGACCACATATCATCACTTAAATAATACATGTCTCCTGAATTAACTGATGAGAAAGTGGGACTTGTGGAGTTCAGATAAAGAGCTGCTGAGTAAGAGGAGCCCACATCAGAACCAGGTCTCCTCTTTTCCAGAGCCCAAAGCCCTTAACTATCATGTCATTCTTACCCCATGCCCGTTCCTCTTTATTCAGAGTCTGGGAGAATGTTTTCTCTCTTTGAGAGGTTCTTAGTCTGTTTGGAGGAGGAGGAATCTCATGTTGCTGTGGCTTCTAGGTGCTTGGCTCCCACCAAAACTCATGTCTAGGTTTCATGTTGGGAGGTGGTGGGTCCTGGGAAAGAGATGATTAGATAGATCATGGAGCTTCGGTCTCAGAAATGAATTTGCATTCTTCTCAAGAGACTGGGTTAGTTCTCCTGGGAGTGAGCTGGGTGTCAGGGAGCTGGACCAGTTACCATGACAGCGGGTTGTTATGAAAAGGTCGGTCACTTCTAGTGTTTTGGCCTCTTTCGTTGCATGTTGCTTGCTGCTCTCCTGTGTGCCATCTGCTGTGTGACGACATAGCTTGGAGTCCTGGTCATGTGGCCCTTAGAGCTTGGTCTTCTTAGTCTACAAACCCGAGAGCCAAGAGAAGCAAAGAACCCAGCAATACTTTGTTGTAATGACACAAACTGAAGACACAAGGTTATTATAAAAGCAATGCTGTGCAGTGGCTGGTCACCTGCTTACCTGTGGATAAAGCTGAGCGTGATGGTTAAAGACCCACTAACAGGGAGGAGGCTAAGGTTGAGGGTCTTTGGTCAAAGACACTGAGTCATTTGACCGTAGTTGACAGAAGAGCATTGGAGAGAGGATGGGGAAACCTCAAAAAAAAATGTAATTAAAGGTCAAGGATCTGGCTCTGCCAGCATCGCACTTGCCACACAAGTGTGAGGACCTGAACTCCATTC